>NW_001809795.1:56032-59712 GCF_000149425.1 Meyerozyma guilliermondii ATCC 6260 | reverse complement strand
GTCTGCAAAGGCATCCAGTTCTTCTGTTGCACACTCGAGCTCCTCGGTTGCACCATCTAGTCACTCGATTCCTTCTGGACCTTCGAGTCACTCGACAGCTTCGTCTGTGGGACCTTCTAGTCACTCGATTCCTTCTGGACCTTCAAGTCACTCGACAGCTTCGTCTGTGGGACCTTCTAGTTCTTCAATTGCACCAGTGAGTCACTCAAGTGGTCTTTCGAGCCACTCAATTCCACCTACTGGACCTTCGAGCCATACTACTGAACCATGCGATGAGACTTCTTCGTCTGTAAAGGTATCTGGCTCTTCTTCTGCACCCTCGAGCTCCTCAACTGCACCAGTGAGCCACTCGAGTGCTTCATCCGTTGGACCTTCTAGTCACTCGATTCCTTCTGGACCTTCAAGTCACTCGACAGCTTCGTCTGTGGGACCTTCAGGTCACTCGAGTGCCTCCTCGGTTGCACCTTCTAGTCACTCGATTCCTTCTGGACCTTCAAGTCACTCGACAGCTTCGTCTGTGGGACCTTCTAGTCACTCGAGTGCCTCCTCGGTTGCTCCATCTAGTCACTCAATTCCTTCTGGACCTTCAAGTCACTCGACAGCTTCGTCTGTGGGACCTTCTAGTCACTCGAGTGTCTCCTCGGTTGCACCTTCGAGTCACTCAACTGTTTCGTCTGTGGGACCATCAAGTCACTCAATTCCACCCACTGGACCTTCGAGCCATACTACTGAGCCATGCGATGAGACTTCTTCGTCTGTTAAGGTATCCAGCTCTTCTGCTGGACCTTCGAGCTCCTCAACTGCACCAGTGAGTCACTCATCTGTCTTGTCAACTGGACCTTCCAGCTCCTGGGGCTCCTCGGTTGCGCCATCGAGTCACTCAATTCCACCTACTGAACCTTCGAGTCACCCATCTGTCTCATCTTGGGGACCTTCTAGTTCTTCAATTGCACCAGTGAGTCACTCAAGTGATATTTCAAGCCACTCAATTCCACCTACTGTTCCATCGAGCCCTGCTACTGAGCCTTGTGACCTGACTACAGAGTCTTCAGTGTCTGCTGGATCATCGACGGTGCCTACGAGTTCCTGGAGTGTTCCATCCGCCATACCGTCCAGTAGTTCGATTGCACAACTGAGTCACTCTACAGTTCCATCTGTCGGACCTTCAAGTGGACCATCTACGGGACCCTCAGTTGTCACCCCAAGCGGTCCATCTACCGGTCCAACCAGTCAAACCAGTGAACCATGTGATCTGACAACTGAGTCGTCTATTGCAGAGTCTAGTCATTCCACCGTGCCTCCTACAAGCCCATGGGTCGGATCATCTAGCTCGCCTACTGGACCAACTGGACCAACTGGACCAAGCGAAACGAGCACGCCATGCGACACTACGGAGCCAACTAGTTCCGTGGCACCAACTCACTCATCTGAACCTCCTTACCCGACCGTCCCAACTGGACCAAGCGAAACGAGCACGCCATGCGACACTACGGAACCAACTAGTTCGGTGAGACCCACTTCCTCGTCTGAACCTGCTTCTTCCACTGCTCCAGCAAGTGAAACTAGCACCCCTTGTGATACAACAGAACCAACTAGTTCAGTGGCACCAACTCACTCGTCTGAACCTCCTTATCCGACCGCTCCAACTGGATCGACCAGCACGCCATGCGACACTACGGAGCCAGCAAGTTCAGTGGCACCAACTAGTTCAGTGGAACCAACAGCTGAAAGTAGCACACCTTGCGACACAACGGAACCAACTAGTTCAGTGAAACCTACTGCTCAAACTAGCACACCTTGTGAGACACCCACCTCATCCACAGCTGCTCCAGACTCTACTACTCCATGTACTACCACTGGTGGTGGTAAAACGAACAATGTAGGTCAATGGGGCAGGAAGAGAGAAGAAGAGACCTCAGTACTTATTGAAACTGAGGTAGCTACCGTTACTTCAGCTGCACCATCCAGCAGCTGGATCAGCAACTCCACTTCTCCAATTAATCTGTATGAGGGCTTTGCCAGTAGTGTTGTTCCCCACTCGGGATTATACTGCATTGCTGCACTTTTGGTTTTCATTTTCTTCTAAGATTAACAATTGATAGACATATTTTTTTCGGTGGATTCCGGTTTTAGTCCGGTTTAAACAAGTTTTGGCACTTGCTGTTTAATTTTCACTTTTTATTGATACCTTTTATCTACGGAATTTATAAACTTTTACCTTATAGAATATACAAAATTAAAAATTAATCATGTAGTGCTTGTTTTACATCGATGATCACCTTTAATATAAGATATTTATTCAACTCCGTTGAGGAGTTAGTATGCACAGGAAAGCTAGTAATAATAGTATGTTGAAATAAAGAAGAACTTTTAGTCTCTATGCCAGAGAGCATATGACATTTTTGATGCTGTCGAGTACAAGCCAAGCAGCATGATGCTTTTATCCCGTGAACGTAAATCAAACAAAGACGGCTCTTTTAAAACTCAGATGATTGTATATCATCAAAGATAGAAAAGAGAACCAGGTCGTCATCGACAAAGTTGTTATTCACAATATTGCAAAGGATAAACTGGTCTGCAAACTCATTCAAAGTGTGGGTGAATTCCTTGACTTGGGATTTCTTTAATGTTTCGTCGCTGGTGATGTGACTATCATAGACGCTACCCCATTCAGCGAGAAGACGGTAGACCTCATCTTTCCATGCAAAGAAGGAAGTTTTTTCGACAATTGTAGGTTGCAAAATTTCCTCTCCTGGGAAGACACCCCAAGTAACGGCGTTGATATCATCTTCCTTCGTATTTGTATTGAGCTCACCGTTCTTGTCTGCTGCATAGTAAGTTAAGAAACTGCAACTCTCACCTCCCTTCTCATTGAATTTCTCAATTGACTCTAAAAGTTTTGGGAAGATATCTCTGTGGCAGAAAAACTCGAGGTATTGCTTTTGAAACACGTACCCGTTCTTTGGGCCCCACCCATAAACTTTGTCATTGGACTTGACACAGTTCAAAGAGGGCTGGGAGTTCATGGTGAGAAAGCCTCTTTGGTTCAATGATATCAATTTGTCGACAATGATAGCTGTATCTTCACCTATAGGACCATCAGACCAAGGTAAAGACTTCAAATCATTCTTCAAGTAAGATACGACAAGGTTTGACAAGTCTTTGAACGATTGAGGACATCCCCATAAATCAAAAGCCCTCTTAGGAGACTGGCGCAATAAATCGGCAGCAAAAAGATCGATATCACCAAAGGCAGGCGACCGGGAATCACCCCATCTTCCGTTAGGGAACTCATCCCAAGTAGATGTTCTGGAAATGTAGGAGTATTTTCTATTTTGCCAAAAGATGGGACGAATAGATTCCTTTGACCGCGAAGGATGTAACGATTTTCTCCAAGGAAGATCCACACCACCGATGATTTCATGGTCCTTGACTGGTTCAATGAGGTTCAAGTTTTCGAGAATCATGATTGTCGCACGTTCCAAGTTCATTGTATAGAAGTGTAAGTGAGAAACCACTTTGGAGTCAATCAACTTTTGACACATTTCACTCACTAATTCTGTACCTTTTTGTCTGACCAAATAATCATCTTCCTTGATAGGTTCCAAGGGCCTCGAGAAAGTGCGGTGGAATGGCTATTTGTGACCACTTTGCCTCTTCTGATGAAAGCAGCATAAGTC
>NW_001809795.1:2840-55669 GCF_000149425.1 Meyerozyma guilliermondii ATCC 6260 | reverse complement strand
CATACTTGAAAATCACCCCGTGAAATCAGAGCCATCAAGCGGAGGATCTCCTCTCAATGCCAAAAATGTATCTGACACCCTGAAGGTATAAGCCTTGGAAAGTGGCTTCGTCAATCAATCCCACCTTCCATGTTGGTGCAAGTTAAATGCATACATGTTTCCCAAACCCAAAGTAGATTGAGCGGTGTATACCATCTCATTTGTCAATGTGGAAGAACGGCCACCAGCATTCCAGGTTATATCAATAAAAATTGGATTTAAATCGTACATCCGATCCATTCTATCGTACAAATTCTGAACACCTTGAGACGTCTTGGGTACAAAAAATTCAAAAGAAAACGTTGCAGGAGGTGGATTTGCACAGCTGTGCGCCTGCTGCAATTTTTCAGAAATCCTCATGGTCCCAGCTTCTACACAAATCAGAGTTGAAACTTCGTAACTACCGTTGACTTTTCACGTGGGAGTGAGTCAGCGATGTGTGCAGTCCTGATCTCTGCGGTTCGGTGAAGTGGCCGGTAGCGGCGGCCGCGCCGGGCCATATGCAGTATATCGGTTGCAAGGCTCATAGCTCATCATGGAAGTAGTCAGAGTCATCTGCCTCGACCGAGCCGTCGTCTTTCAAGGTCAATTGCAGGTCCTTCAAGTCTCCTGGCTTTTGGCAATATTCCATGCTACTTTCGCTTAAAAGGCGAGAGATTTCTTCATTGTAGTCGTCCCATTCAGAAGTCACTCTTTTAGCTCGCACAATTTTATCTTCAGTAGAAGTTGGATCGTTGCACAAGTCAATGGCCTTGGCACGTCCAAGTTCTTCTTTCGCACACCAGGTATCACACCATAGCCACTCTGGAGGAAGACTATGGATAGGCACGATTCTTTGAAGATTGTTCGGCAAGTCCTGGTCAAGATTCAGAAGCGACTTGGGATCTGATGAAAGCTTTTGATAATGAGCTCTGAGTCTATCTCCAACACGCCTTTTCCTGAATTCCACAAGATCCACAACAAATAAGGCACTTATATGGTATTTAAGGTCATCTTGAAGCATTTGCGCCCAATAACCCTGCTTCCAAAATTGATATCCTTTCATCTCTTCTTTGGATTCACACATTGGCACAAATCCATAAGGTGCACCTTGCAAATCGGTTTCCATAAGCTCCATCAAGTCGGCTCGAAGAACCTGGTCAGCATCAATGAAGATAACTCTTTTCAAATCTTGTGGGAATAACGCATCAAGAAATAAGATCTTGTAACCCCAAACTGTCCGCAGCACCGGTTGTTGGCTACGTAACCAGATGGGCCATTTGTAGGAGATGAACTCATAACTGAATCCATATTTAGATGCTAGAGCTGGAAGATTCAGCCTAAATTTTGGTGAGAGAAAACCCTCCAAGAGCCATAATTTCACCAGTCTCTTTGTATGAGACGTAGCAGATGCAAGCATGATGGATAAGAGATGCTCGTATAGCTCACCGCTTGCAATTGTGAAAATGTTAATATCCTCTCCTGTGTTTTCGACACCTTTACTGCTCCAAAAGTTCAATTTAGACCCTTGTGTTTTCTCTTGCTTCTTTTCACTGATCTGCAATCGTGGTGTAATTTGAAGCCCGTTCAATGAGAAGACCGGTATTTTTACCAGATTGACAATCTCGCGACTAGCATTGAAAGCATTTCCAGCCGAAAGTAAATCGTAGCAGTTTTCAGCATCCGCTAAGCACTTTGTCTTAAGGTGAAATATACCTGGAGGTGTTCGAAACTGAAAGTAACCAAGAATACCGAACACTGCTGTATCTTGCTTGAAATTTGTCTGCTCCATTTGCAAAACTGCGCCAGAAGGGCTGAAACCGGTAAGTATATCCTTAGCATAACCGTCAGTAACTAAGCTTTTGAGCTCATATATGGCCCATTTCTCTTCAGAAAGATTGAACTTTTGTATGTCAAGATCTTTGGAGCTCAACTGTGGAACTACATGCCATGAATATGGCGCATCAATAGTAAAACTTGTGCTCACATTCTTCGGTCCTCTTATATGAATTGAGTTCTCACTAATGTACAACCCCGTTTGACTGAATTGTGGACTTGCACTAGGAATGATGGAGGAGTAGACACAATCTGTCGTTTCAGTGTCTTCCTCTGTTGTATGCATGAGAATCTTGATACTAACCGATTTGAATTCCTTCACAGCATGAACCGTTTCTATCAATTTTCGTGAATAGGAATCCATAGGATCAACAATGACAACTATTTCTACCTCATCTTCATCGTTCTGAAGAACAACAGAATTGTCATACGCTAATCCTGAAAAGTCAAACCTGTTAACGTCACCAGAAGTAATGTACTCCGAGTTATAATACAGAGTGGTGACGAGGGAGGAAAGTAAGTCGAACCAGTCTTCTTTATGTTCGTTGGGAGCAAACTCCATCAAAGACTTCATGTCAAAAATGTCTTTGTAGGCACCGACTAGGTCTTTCAAGATGCTCATTCTCTGTTTGGAGTCGTATGAAGCAAGAAGAGAGATTTCTTTCAAATCAAATTTTGTATCAAGCCGAAAGAACCTCGAGTTGAACAAAATGTAGGGGTATGCCAGCGGAAGGTTATTTCTCTCCAATAAATGCTGTGCGGTACTACAGACGGTACTGTGAGACGACGCAGTTGGTATCAATTTCATGATATTTTCAAGAAGAATTTTGTGGCCCTTTGTATCAAGATTTTGAGTATCCTTTGTTCCTGAAAGCATTTCTTCTAGAAAATCTTCGTTTGTCCCAGTATGAATCATGTTTATCTGAAACCGCTTTTCACGTTTGATGAATTTCAGGAGAACATGCAATTGTTCCAAAACCCGTGAAGTTGTATAGTCACCAATGAGCCAAATCGTGCCTGGAAGTTCGGTTGAAGATTCAGCCTTCATCTTGAGCGTTGTTGCATGCAGCACAAGATCGGCGGTGATTTCCTTATAGATGATACTGGATGGATCTTGTGGAGATATGCGCAAGTTTCTGAATTTAGAAGCATTTTCGTACAAAATCTGCTTCATGTTGGTCTGACTGTTAGTTTCCAAATGACGTTTAAGAACCATCACATCCTGCGAAAGCTGGTTTACCATCGCAGTCTGCCACCCTGGGGATTGCAATTCGTATATGACACCATTAACGACCACAGAAGGTTTCTCAATTGAATAACGAAAAGTAGACTCAGTGAAAAGAGGAGCACGGTACTCGGGAGGCACAGGTATAGTACCAGCGAGTTCAGCAATTTCTTCATTGCCCTTTTCAGCTTGAAGGCATTTGTAAAGGAAGCCAAGAGCCTCTTGTGGGGAACCTTTTTTGAACAAGAAATGAACTGCTCTTGCAACAGCTTCGTCAGTCTTGCTTGTGATAAGAGGTAAGAGTCCGATTTGCTGGGGTATACCTCGGTCTAAGATTAGTTTTGCGAGCGTAAAGAACACTTCAAGTTGTCTTCTATCACTAGGATTAACGGCGAATATCAAATCGTGTACATTCTGCCTCAAAGCAGGAATTTGACCAACTCTGAGGCTCTTTGATTGCTCCAAGTATGCCACATGGGCATCGGTGGTATACTCCACATAATTCTTATCTGATTCAATATCATTGAAGAAGATTACTCCGTCATCCTGATAAACGCGGAAGCGATTGTCATTTCCACCCATGATGGTATTTCCTTTGCGGTATTGGGCATCTTTGACTGCCGAGAGTAAGGCAAACTTTTCAAGTAACGCTCGAGCTTGAGTAGTAGTAAAACCAAGACTTTTTAAGTTTTTCATTCTGCTTAGTTCCGACTTAATCTTTGCTACAAGCGAATAAACAGAAAGCTCAGCTTTGGGGATAATGGCTCCGTTGATATAGATACCATTTGACGCCTTAGTGAGTCCCAAACGGGCATTTTTATCTTTGGCGTCGTAAAATGCTTGTCTCAATTTTTCAGCAGCTGTGTTAAGCTTTGAGAACGGCGAACGTAGTATGTCTCTCAAGTGGTAGTACAGTTCGTTGGCCGATTTTTCAGCTAAGACTGACATGCACAATTCATCAACATTATGCTTTGGAAGCGTACGGTTGGAAAGCTCAAGTTGAACGCCGTACCCAACCATGAAATCGCCTATGTTTGTAGCAGGTAAGTATCTCCACACGAACCTAAGTTTTCCAGCTTGCGAATCCGCCATCAAGTGTCGCAAGAATGCGAGGGTAGATGGAGAGCCAGGAACACCATATAGCACCACAACTGGAGCCTTTGTATGTGATCCGATCACACGGTCAATTTCGAGTGGTGTGTAGTCGGAGGCGTCTTGGGTTTGTAAGGCGTAGATATCATCTGGTGAGCAGTAAATTTTATCGTTGAACACAAGAAATGAGTGAGGATGGCCGTTGATAAACGGCACTTTTGCGCCAAATGAGTCTGTAGAACAGGCTTTTTCAAGCTTGCTTAAGTTGTTTCCACCGTATTCTTCTTCAAACTGGTGATAATGGGTGGCAATTCGAGGAGAATGTATTTTATAAACTGAATCAAAGTTGATGAAATCTTTCAGTTCCGCCGGCAATTGTGCCATTATTCTTTGATATATCGCCTCGTCTGATACTTCTGATGAATCTTGCACGTCGTCGTCGTCGCCGAATCCTGCGTAAGCTGCCACCGCAGACTCGTACCAAGTTTCATTGTAGGCAGCTACAGATTCGATCAAGTTTGCCAGAAACGGCGTATTTTTCCAAGCAGCCCTGACCTCAAATTCGAGCGAACCAAGGTCACCACATACAAACCCGAGCCATGTTACAAGCCAGACAAGTGTCCATGAGACGTAATGCATGAGCAAAAGTGTTTTTTTTGTATGGTTCTCAGTAGATCAACTCGTTAACAGCGCGCTGCAATCGAGTGCGAAACAGCCGCGCGAAAAGTGCAAGCAGGAATAACTTATATCAACAAACACCCACGATTGCAAACGGCTCCAAAATCCATTTGAAGACTAATGTCGTCATCCAATGTGTTTGAGAACCCTGAGGGAGACGATATAGCCAATGACATTCCCAATATCGATCTCCATCTTTCCTCTGATGAGGATAATGATGATGACATGGATGACCAGGTTGTACTATTTTCTTCTTCTGACGAGTATATGCTGGGAGAAGAGATCGAAGATGACCTTGACGACGACTACGACTTCCGAGATGCGTTGAGAAGCGCAGGAAACTTTCGAACCAAGAAAAAACTGAGCTCTTCGAAATCATATTGGAAGCGCAAGATGATGCGGTCAGATAACCGAGAATTGGACCCAGAAGTACGGATTCTACTTTCCCAGGCAAACGAGGCGTTTGTGCGCAACGACTACCAAGTGGCTCTAAATCTTTATCTTGAAGTTATCAAAAAAGATGCCAAAAATTTCAGTGCCTACAAGGCATTGGGAGAGATATTTAAACGCCAGGGGAAATTGAATGAGTGCTGTAACTACTGGCTTCTTGCCGCCAACATACATCCATGGAACAGTCCTTTCTGGGCTAGTGTGGCCGAATTGAGTAACGAATTGGGCCATATCGATCAAGCCATTTACTGCTATGGCCGAGCCATACAGTCAGACAACACCAAAAACCCCCAAATATATCATGGAACGTGCTCTCTTGTACAAGGAAAAGGGCCAGTTTGGAAGAGCACTCGAAGGGTTCCAGAAAGTCCACCGGTCGTTTCCCACCGACTCTGGAATCATCAAGAACTTGGCCAGCGTATATGTCGAGCAGAAACGTCTCAACGATGCCATTAACTTGTACATGCGAATCTTGGACCAGAATATGAAATCAGCGCCAAAACAGAAACTTTCGGTTCCCAAGTTTGGCTGGCCTGAACTCAACATCCTCTGCGAATTGTACATCCAGCAACATTCGTGGCGTATCGGCATCAAGGTCATCAAGTTGGTTGCCCGATGGATCCAGGATCGTACGGCTGAAACATGGTGGGATGAGGTTGACGATGATTCGGAATTTGATTCTCGTCGTTTTCCAATTCTTGATTCCCTTTCTGAACCACAGCGCAGTATTGCTCGCCAGAAGCTATATGACATCCCCGTGGATATTCGGTTCAAAATAGGGTATTTGCGGTTGGGACTCGAACAAAAGGAAGAGGCGCTCCGGCATTTTGAGTTTCTCTTGGATGAACAAGATGATATTGCCGATCTTTTCTTCGAAGCCGGAAAGATCTTAGAAGCTCATGGGTACCATGAAGACGCTTTGGTGTATCTCTCTCGCGTATCAATGGCTGACGAAAACGGACCAAAAGTGGTGAGTCTATTGGGTAAATGTTACCTTGAAATAGGTGACTACAGCCTGGCAATGCAGGCATATAGGTCGCTGTTATCTGCTGACCCTGATAATATTGATGCCAAGCTAGCGTTGGCCGAGGCTCTTTATCATTTGGGTGAAGTTGATGAATCCTTACAGCTTCTTAGGGACGTATCTACAGTCCGAGATACTGGGGTGCTCCAGAAAGCTCCCGAGGACTCCAATACCGAGCCCATGGAAGTGGATGTCGAGGAAAATCTTTCCCTCATTAAGAGCAAGCAGCTCATGAGGACCAGTCGCAGTGCCAAGTTGAGCGACGAAGAAAAGATGGAGTTAGAAGACAGCGCCAAGAGAAAGGTTTTGGAAAAGTATCGCAGAATGCAACGGCTTGAAGCCGCCAATGATGAAGTTGCGATAGCAGCATGGATTCAATTGGCGTCTCAGTTGGTGGAGATGTTTGTCAATGTGCGCAGTTTCTTCCCTAGAGACAAAAATCGTGCCTTCAAAGGTATTGTGTTGTACAGGCGCAAGAAGCAGATGGGACTTGACGAGAAATTGGCTAGGGTGTACAACCTCTATGACGGGATTGTGAGCGACGAGAGTTATGCACGGCTGTTTTTGACGTCTACCACAGAATATCGCGGACTTAGTTATGACGACTGGTTCAAGATATTTGTGCAATATGCTATTCTTCTAGCCAAATATGACAAGAACTACGAGGATGCGAGCCAGGTAATTGAGGTCGCTATGGAAGTGAGTGTGTTCATTCAGGACAAGACAAAAGAGACGACACTCAAAATGGTTTCGTTGATATTTGGCGTGCTTCGTGGAGATTCCGGCAACTCTGTCATGACAAACGTTCGATACTTTTTGACTGCTAACCAGTTCTCTCACTACATCTACAAGTTTTTCATGTGTTGCTTTTCGTCAGGCGTGGAAGCTTGGGAAACATTCACCAACTACAACCATCAGAAATTCTTCTTGAGACAGTTGAAGACATATGACTCGATCATCACCAAGAAAAAGATCACTGGAATGGCTACCATATCGGCAGATTTAAGCGGTACTAATTTCTCCAGAGAGCACCTCGAATTGCTCTACGTCTACGCAAATTTGCTTGGAGGCACCCGAAGCTACGTTTCGTCGATTGTCTACCTCAACCGAGCCTACAAGGAGTATAACCAGGACCCAATGGTGTGTTTAGTGCTAGGACTCGCACATGTACATCGAGCTATGCAAAGGCTTAGTACTAACAGACACATTCAAATACTTCAAGGTTTGAGTTATCTACTTGAGTACCAGCAGCTCAAGGAGAAAAGCTCCACGGTCTACGACGTTCAGGAGATCAACTACAACTTCGGACGACTTTTCCACATGTTGGGATTATTATCGGAAGCCGTCGAGTTTTACGAGAAAGTGTTGAAGATGCACAAACAAATTGACGATAAAAATTATGATTTGCTGGTCGAGGCTGCGTACAATCTATCGTTGATCTACAATATCAATGGCAATTCCAAGTTGGCCAGTGATTTGATTGAAAAGTACTTGACCATATAATATGTACATTACTGTATTCTAGACCCATACACCTACACAATTCTTCACAAATAACTTGAACCAAATCTCTTCCTCACATTACTGATGGTACGCATTAAACAGCGATATATACTCTTCGACATTCTCTCTCCACCTTCTAGTGATCACTGGGAAGCATATTCCGAGTCCCGAGACTCTGCTTTGTTACATCTTCATCAAGTCTCGTCCAATGAAATTTCTGCCAAACACTTGTTACAAGTAATACGACAGGTGCTACAGGACCATTATGGAGATTTTGGAGCTGGTTCTGCGGGAATACTGCTTGTAGTAAAGTATTTCAGCCCGAAAACTTCCACTGGTATCATACGATGTGGGCGACAGCATCTAGATATGATTGTAGCAGTACTAGCGCTTATCAATCGTTTAGGAGACAAAGAGGTGATAATGAGGTGTATTCATGTCAGTGGAACTATCAAGAAGTGTGAAAATGTATCTATAAAGAGAGACAGAGAGGATATTATACGAATGCAGCGAAGGAGATGAGAGGAAGCAGAGATTGAAAACAATGCAACTATACAATTGAGGAAAAACTAGACACTACTGGACAATATTTCTTTGATTTTCTGTTTCAATTGGCTTCATATTGTCCCTGGTTCAACTTTTTCAGTGCAGTTACTATGCGTGTACTCATAAGCGCATAATGCGATCGGCTCACCGTTGGAATATATTCCGTGAAAAATCGATCCCGACAGTACAATTTGCTATGGTGGACTATTCCGTATACTTGGTGACGGACTCGTCTATGATCCCTGAGAGTTCCACCTTTCTCAAGCAAGTGGAGAATGCCATTGATAATGGTGCTACAATGGTGCAATTGCGAGAGAAAACCATGGCTACAAGAGACTTTATCGACCGAGCTTTGGCCATTAAGCGTATGACGGAAAAGAAAGGAATTCCTCTTATCATCAATGATCGAGTTGATGTAGCATTGGCAGTGGATGCTGATGGTGTTCATGTGGGTCAAGATGACATGGAAGCTGTCACCGTTCGAAGGCTAATTGGACCAAATAAGATTCTTGGGGTAACCTGCTCGTATCCACATGAAGTAGAAAAGGTGTGTGAAGACGGAATAGCTGATTATGTTGGGCTTGGGACGGTTTACAAGACAGCTACAAAGAAAGATGTCAAGACACCAGAAGGTACGGGACCCATTGGAATCCGCAAGATGTTGCATGTTTTGGAGAAACACAAAGCTAACATTAAAGCGGTTGCAATTGGGGGAATTAATCATCTGAATGCAGCAAAAGTGTTGTTTCAATGTCGAATTCCAGGAAGAGCGCTCGACGGTCTTGCGGTGGTTTCATGTATAATGGCCGATCCCGATGCTAGCGCAGCCACCCAGTCGCTTGCGAAAATTGTGAGAGAGAAGGAATTTGGAAAAGATAAGAAGAATAGTGGCAGAGAGGAGGGGAAAGAGACGGAAGTCATTCGTGCGGTGAGAGCATCGAATCCACTTGTTCACCACATAACCAACAATGTGGTCAAGAACTTTTGTGCCAATGTGACTCTAGCCGTTGGGGCTTCTCCCATTATGTCTGAGTTTGCCGAAGAGTATGATGAACTTGCACAAAATATTGAAAAGTTGGCCCTCGTTATCAACTTGGGCACCCCCAACAGTTCCACCATGGATATCTTCAAACACGCTCTCCAAGTGTACAACAAGCATGGGAAGCCTGTGGTGTTTGACCCAGTCGCTGCTGGTGCTTCCGCAGCCCGTTTTGAGTGCTGTAGACAGATCTTGAATGCTGGTCAAGTCAGTGTGATCAAGGGCAATGTTGGGCGAGATCATGTCTCTTTACAAACTTACTCACGGGTATACACAAGACGAGGACGCCAGTCAGCTCATGAAGGGAGTCGACTCGGTGGTGGACTTGAGTGCCGAAAAGATAATTGAAGGTGGAAGAGCCGTGGCTATAGATTTTCAGTGTGTGGTAGTGATTACTGGTGCAACCAATTATGTGATTGATGAGCACAACCACGTATCTGTGGAGGGTGGAAGTAGTGTTATGGGTCGTGTGACAGGTTCTGGATGTGCCATAGGAAGTGTAATTGGAGCATTTGTTGCAGCCAATTGTGGCCTGGTGTATGAGGCTGCTGTGCAGGCCGTCCGAATTTATAATGAGTGCGGCCGCGAAGCAGCAGCACGTCTGAACCACAGTTCTGGCTCGTTTGTTCCGGCTCTTGTTGATGCGTTGTATAGCTATAGTGAACTGCGTGCGCTGTGTTCTTGTGTATTTGTAGAACCAGGCTCCTACAGCTGAGTGATGGTGAAAAAAGGCGGCCGATGGCATCAGAAAGATGTGCCGATGGTATCGCCAACAAAGAATATTTCCCATATAGGGTCTTTGACTCGTTTCCCCGACAAGCGGGAGGCACGACTCGTCCTCCAGGAAGTCGCCAAAGCGGTGGCGCCGCTTATGAATGAATTTGGTTTCAAAGTGGGCACGTTGTGTGAGATGTACCCAAAAAACCGCAACCTATTAGGATTGAATGTTAACCGAGGACAAAAGATCTTGTTGCGTCTTCGCTACGCGTCGAATCTGTTGCTGTTCTTGCCGTTTGGAGACGTTATTGGTACGATGTTGCATGAATTGACCCATAATTTATACGGCGCACACGATGTGCAATTCTACAATTACCTCGATAAACTCAAGCTGCGGTTCGACCAGTTGCAGCTACGTGGCACAGTGGCCACGGACTACGTGTGTGAGGAGCAGGTGCTCGGTTCTGTTCGTGGATCGGCCACAGCGACGGTCAGAAGTAAGCGTATCGCAGCAATTTCAAAACCTGTCTTCAAAGCGGAATCCCGCCGGTTGGGAGGAACCACGAAATCGCCAGCAGCTTCCCTACGACAGCTCGCTTTGGAGGCGGCGGAGCGGCGTTTAAAGGACTCGAAATGGTGCGGAAAAAGTGCCGATGTGGACCCAGAAGAAGAGGTGGAAATCATAGATCTTACTAGCGAAGACGAAGACAAACCCGAAGACGATAACAAACCTGAAAGTGAAACTCTTGCACAGAAAAAGAAGCCCTCGGCAGCACAACTGAACTACATAGTCATAGACTGAAATCCGGGGACCAACCGAACATCCTGCACCCAGGCCCAGATATAAACCTCACCTGTCGCAGCACCAAAATCATCAACATGACCACGCCGACCAGAAAACGAGTTTTATCCAATAATATATCAGGCGCCAGCTCCGGTGTCTCTACGCCAGTCATGGAGAAAACAGACTCAGTGGTGAACCTCACTAAGCCATCACTTTATGGAATCTACCACGATAATCTGTTTGTCGATTTGAACAAAGAAGACGACAATTATCCCGCGGTTCAAACGCCTCCCAAGCAACCCGTGGCCACCGAGTCGCTCCCGCAACTGTCATTGCCCATTCTAGTGGCAAAAATAGCCACGCTTGCCGTGGCGGCGTTTTTCTACAATAGTCTCACGACTCATATTCATAACCAGCACATTGAAACGCTTTCCGGATTCAAGCCGTTGCTCGTTACGAACAAGGTACTTTCGAATCTTGTCAGCAGCTTGAAACCTTCCAGCTTACTCTCTTGTCTGGTTCCAAAATCGGTGGATGCCGTGGTGAGTCTCACCGCCGAGGGCATGGTGATGGGTCTTATGCATCCGGTCATGGACCGGGTTCTTCCCGCATACTTGACCAAGCGCCTCCTCACATCGAACCCCGACGGGCGAAGGACCGCACCAGCAGCGCTTTTCCACGATTTGATGAGACTGGTGGTCACTTTCTTGGGCATCTCGTACGCAGTTCGCAACGTCGAATGGAGCTCGTCATTACAGGTGCTGATCATATGGCTGTTGCTCAATCCCGGGTTGTGGCTCTTGCTTGACGGCACCATCTCAGGGTTCATTTCCAGCGTGGCAGTGGCTGCATTGGCATGTCTTGGTGTCTACGTGCAAAGCTACGATGCGATTCATTCGTTTCTTAATCTGGTGCTTCTTAACCAAGAAGACTTTTACGCCATCTGGTTATGGACCGGCAGCTTCTTCTTCTGTGGACTCATTCTCTTTGGAAAGCTTGGTCGGGCTCTCTTCGTTAATTAATATTTAGACATTAAGCATCATTTTCTAATTGTAATTCCTGCAGATAACCAGCCAACCACTAGTCGCCAATTTCGATTTTCTCACCAACCTGTTATTGCATCATGGCTGGAGGTCCCGTTCCCGTGTGGAAAAAATACACAACCGGCTCTCGCGGTATCTGGGAGACCGTGAGACGTGTGCTCGCGTTGGTACCCAATAGATCTTCTGGTAACCCCATACCTTCACTTTACAGAAAACTGCCGCCAGGTGACAGAATCAAGGAAGCCCAAAATTACGAAGACCCAATTACCATTCCTGCTGGAGACATCAAGGGCAACCCATACTACAAGCGTGATTTCAGAAGAAACTATCCCCAAGTAAATGCATTCAATCAGACAAAAGTGGCTGGTTTATTACTGCTCGGCTCGGTTGAAAACCCACGAGTGTCCGTTGGAGAAAAGGGAACCAAGGAGTTGTCGGTGTTCATTGATCCTTCCCAAGATGTCAGTTTGGCCACGTCACTCTCTGGAGTCCCTCAGAGTGTTATTAGAGGAGAACTTTTGGGCAAACAAGGCGAGCCAATTGTAGCCCCATCTATGAACAAGTTCAAATGGACCATCCTTCAGGAGCCCGAGCACGGAATGTACACCGAAAACTACCCATGTCGGATGTTCACGAACGCCAAGCCATAAAATTGGTAGAGAGCCGTTAGGCTAATTCAATACATACTTTAGTCATTTATCGTAGGCCGTACACTGATGGTGGGAAAAGTAGCTCCCACGCCGTAAAAAGCATACCACAATCGAAGGTACTCTTCTGGATTGGTGGTGGAGCAAGTTTCCATTTGCTGGGCTGTTTCACACGGATGGATGCAAAACCATACTCCTGGTACTACTTCGGGTGAATCCAATGTTACTGAAGTTGGGGAGAAATCTGAAAATATTTTTGCAATTTGGTCAATTGACAAAGCCTGGTTGTTGGAATTGCTCAAAACTCGAAAATACATTACTGGAACTTGATAAAATGGATGGAAGGTTATCACTGATTCGATCAGATATTCATTGATTTCCATTACCATGAAACTATACTTTCTATTTTCAGCATGCTTACAGTACCCAGTGACCGGAACTGGTTTGTTTTGGTGGTATAGGTTGTCGGCTACAAATTTGTGAAAAGTGGAAATTGCATGGTTGAATTGGGCCAAGTTCATGAAAAATGCGGAGAAATTGCAGAAAATGTGCAGAATGTAGCATGGAAAATTAAGCAGAAAACGTTAAAAACACGCAAAAAGTACGATGGAAGAGCGTATTATTACGAAAGCGGAGAACTAGGAATGAAAAACCTCTCGTATTTCTTACAATTACTTTATTTTGTACTTGTCTTCTATTTCATCTTCCTTCCTTCTTTACACAATATTCTCTAATCTTCCTTATTATATTCGTATTTACTTGTATGTGCCTTTAGTGCCTACTTCTTCTCCTCTTCAATCGTCTCCGGGGTCGACTCGTTCAACAAATTCAGTTTTCCGTTGTACAATATACCAGCATTGCTGCCACTGATGGAGTTTCGATTATATATTTCCTTCACCTTCTCTGCATTGGGGTGCTTCATGGGTATGTTTCCTCCTGCTGCACGGTTCGAACTGCCCAATTGTTTCTGCATGGCGTAGTCGCCACTATCGAAGTACTTTTTGTCTTGAAACTTGGACGACAAGATCTGCTGAGTGGTGGGAAGTTTTCCATACATTTTGTAAATTCTCAATTCCTGGGGCGATAGCTTGGATAAGTCAAGATTTTGGGTGTTCTTGGGGGGTCCCAATGGATCATCGTCAGATAACGACATATTGGAAGGAGAGCAAGAAGGAGTCATTAGGCGGTGATGTTCACGTGTGGATGTGGTGCTTGGGTGCAAAACTGGTGGTGAACCAAGGTACTAACAAGGGCACAATAGTGGCTAGCAAAATACCAATGTCGACAATATAGACAATGAAGTCGTAAAGTTCGAGCGGGATGGGTATCCACGCAAGCTTAGAGACTGTCAATTGCATCAGAACCGGTACTGGAGGGCCGGGTTTGACTGCATAGTAGTCTCCATGGTAGTCGATTCGAAGGTATAAACTGAGCTGTGTTGGTGGGGAGGTGTCTGACTTGGTCAATTGTTTTTCTGAGTGATATTGGTGGCTCAAGCGGAACGAATAGGGTGTAGTTGCGGGCCAGCACAACTTGATATAGAGAATGTCTCCACTTGAGTAGACCGAGTTTTGATGGTTGTTGAGTTTAACGAAAAGAGTCTGATGCCTGGGGTCCAATGAAAGGACCTGGAGCTCTTTGGTGTCCTTTGGGTAGGTGTATTTGTCGTAAATGGGAAAATCCGCAAGATGACTGTGAGTTGAATTTAGCGGTAAGATTTCAGTTGGTGAAAAAACGGCATTGTGGGATGGAACTTCAAAGTAGGGGGGCACCTGCACTACAATTGACTCTGTATTGGCTGCCACCGCCACGAGAAGAAAGAAGAGTCCAACAAGCATTTCTTGCAAAATTGACAATTTTCGTGAAACAATGAGAACAGATCAATGCAGGATTACACATGGAAGATGTTACAACTGATGTTTAGCCATGGGTATTTTTTGCAGCTGATGACATGAATGCTGGAATCAAAAGTATAGAGATTGAGTTGTAGTTCACGGAGCGAAGTTTCAGCGAGAATTTGTTCAAACTGGCACGATTCACTATGGCTGATGATCCAACCGTCCAAGCAGAGGGAACGCAAATTAGGGTAATTGGCGGCCAGCACCAAGATACTCAATTGCTTCGGCGAGAGCACTCTCTTCCACGAGAGATGGTTGTTCTCGAGGGTTATGGAAAGAGAGGAAAGATTGGTCATTGAGGACTCCGCTGAAAAATCGAGAAATCTTGCAAATCGTTCCAGAAGAACAAATGGGTGGTGTTGTCTATAAGTCAAGGAAAGCGATTTGAGGTTTCCGTTTGGATTGAATTGTGATATGGAGAACGGGAACTCCCATGTGCAATTGATGAGCACCAAATGTGCCAATCCGACACTCCAATCGACGTCTGACGGAGCCCATAGAAAATGGTACTCGTCGAGAGAAAGCCAAGTTAATTGAGAAAAATGTCGAATATGACCAATATCGAACACTCTAGCGAAGGATATGGTGGTGTCTGAGTACAATGTGAGACGACGTAGTCGGGAATCGGCTCTGTATCTGAGCCAATTGGCAGAGCTTGCCAGGTTGATCTGCAATGCCTTCAAGTTGGGAAACTGATCCAAGTGAGTAATAACGTCTATGTGCCATTCGCCGTATGGGTATGAGTCTGTGAGCCTTATTTGTTGCACGTAGGGAGAAATTTGCGATATTTGGTCGGTGTGATGGAGAAGTTGGGACCAAGTGCATTTGGCATTGCGGAACACAAACGACAGTAACCGGCTTCGAAATTGTTTTGAGGTTGAGGAAAGAAGGGTTACTGATTGTGGGGCAGAGATGTGTAGGATTGCGGCCAAGATGTCATCGGGGAGGTCTATAAGCATAGGACGAAGCGCGGAGCGCGAGTTCTCGGTAGTTCGCAGTAAGTTCGCGCGGTAAGTTCGCGGGAGAAAAGTCTCTGTTTTTTGCTTCACGCGACTGACTTCGCGGTACTCAATTCTTGTTCGCACTTCCTGTTCGCGCTTCCTTAAGTGTTCATTACTTCGCACTTATTCAATCGCACTGTTTCATGTCAATGCGTCGAAGACTCGGTTTGTTGCTACTCGCGCTCATAGCCTTGTGGTTCGTCAAAGACCACACTACACACCACGACCGTGGCGAGCCGTATCTGGAGCCCAACACGATCTTTGAGTCTTTTGAATATGATCCGCAAGACAGGTTCAACTTTAATACAAAGTACGCGTGGGCCGCGGTAGCGGTGGTGGTGGCAGCGGGAGCGTGGGCGACACAATAGAGCGAAAAGCGAAGCGAGAGAAGAGCGAGAAGCGAGAGAAGAGAGTGGATTAGCGAGCAGAGGCTGGTGGCGCGCGTTCGCATTTTTTCGCAGATGGTTGCAGGTGTATGGTCGCAGTTACTTGTAGGTGTTTGGTCGCAGTCACTTTTAGTCACATGTCGCATTTTTTGGCCGCTGTTATCGCCGTATGCGCACAGCAATAGAACCAATTGGTCCCGCACGCCGCATGAAACGCCCTCAGTGCAGATGACGCAATTCCGCCACAGCTCAGCAACACCACAAGTTGAATACATCGCTACGATGACGATACAGTGCTGAACCTCCACTGGCCTGTCAAAGAAGATGCCAGGAATCCAGTAGACAATTTTGCGAGAATATCGGGCCGATGAGTAGCCACCCCTCTTTAAGGAACAATCTGCGCCGATGACGTAACGGTGACAGTTCTCGGCGTGCATATCTATGGCGAAAAGCTAATTTTCAATTGCCCCATTGGGGCCAAAAATCCGGCACGCAACGTGCGTATGCAGTTGATCGGTGTCAGCGATAAAATGTTCCAGCGTAAAAAGTTTTCGTATCCTCATCCTCATTCAGATTTATTAATAGGTGTGGATCCCTGATGAAACAAACGTTTTTTGCTCAATTTTCATCATAATTTTTTCGTTCCATCATGTCGACACTTGATCGCCAGCCTTCGCTCGTAAAGGCCGACACCACAAAGGAAAAACCTATCGACGAGGTGTCGTTGAGCTCCAAGGATGAGTCTGCTGAACTCTACCTCGAGCAGGCGGTATTGGCCGAATCGGGCCACTCCATCAACTACAGAAATTGTTCGTGGCAGCGCACGGCTGGATTGTTGTTTTCCGAATATATTTGTCTTGCTATCATGTCGTTCCCTTGGTCTTATTCCGTGCTTGGATTGATTCCAGGTCTCATCTTGACGGTGTTCGTGGCGTTGACGGTGTTGTATACGGGTATCATCATTTGCGACTATTGCGCGGCATACCCTCATGTTACCACTGTGTGTGATATCGGTCAGCATCTCTTCTGGGGCAAAAAATGGGCATGGTACGCCACCGCCGTGTGTTTCTTGTTGAACAATACGTTTATCCAGGCGTTGCATGTGTTGGTGGGGGCAAGATACTGGACCACTATTAGTGAAAATTACTCACTTTGTGCTATTGTATTTGCTGTTATAACAGCCCTTATTTGCTTCTTGATGTCACTTCCAAGAACCTTCTCGTCGATGTCGTCGGTGGCATACTTTTCCGCTATCACCATGTTTATCGCGGTGATTTTGGCTATGGTGTTTGCTGGTATCGAAGACCACCCGGGCCACTACACGGGACTTCCCGTAAAATACAGACTTTTCCCCGAGAAAGGTACCACTTATGTGGCTGCTATGGAAGCATTTTTGAACATTGTATACACTTTTGTCGGACAGATCACTTATCCGTCTTTCATTTCTCAGATGAAACGTCCTAAAGATTTTAAGAAGGCTCTTTACGTGGTGACTCTTCTCGAGCTTATCACTTTTGCGTTGGCAGGATCCATTGTCTACGTTTATGTGGGCAACGCCTACATGACTGCGCCAGCATTTGGTTCGTTGAAGACGTTGTACAAGAAAATCTCGTTTTCGTTTGCCCTTCCTACAATTTTGTTTTTGGGTGCGTTGTACGGTAACGTTTCATCGCAATTCCTCTTCCATAATATCTTCTCCCACGACTCCCAACACAGAAATGAGCACACTTTGGTGGGTTGGGGTACTTGGATCGGATTGAACTTTGGACTCTGGGTGCTTGCCTTCATCATTGCCGAGGTGATTCCTTTCTTTTCCGATTTGCTTTCGTTGATGAGTTCCTTGTTCGACTGTTGGTTCGGATTTGTTTTCTGGGGAGTGGCCTACTTTAAGTTGAAACGTCTTCATTATAGAAGACAGGGTGAGCCCAACGTTACCATGGGACAAATTTTCAAGCGGGCGACTTTGGTGGGAAAAGTGGAGTATGTTATCAACTTGGCTTTGGTGGCTATTGGGTTCTATATTTTGGGTCCAGGTCTCTATGCGACCGTGCAGAGTATCATATGGTCGTACCAAGCCGGTGCCTATGGTAAGGCATTTACCTGTGTCAGCAACGGTCTTTAGTTCCGTGAAACTATATAATATTCGTTTGATCAGCGGCTTTTCAGTTTTTGTCTAGTTTGCTGGTCTACCATTAATTTGATTTTCTGTCTATGCTTCAATTTAAGTCGGATTTTCTTACAAGTCAGTTTTCTGCGTATCCCATACAATTGTCACCGGACCGTCATTTACAAGCTCCACGTCCATCATCGCTCCAAACTCTCCGTCTTTCACTCTTTCGTTGCCCAAGGAACCACGCAATTGGTCGAGAAAACTATCGTACAATTGTCGAGCTTCTTGACCTTTTGCAGCCCGATGAAAGTCCGGTTTGGATCCTTTTTTCACAGTGCCGTAAAGTGTGAATTGAGATACACAGAGGATCTCCAATGCCAGATCGTCATTGAGACTCTTGCTCCATGGCTTGCCATACCATTTTGTAGCGGTTTCGGGAGCAATTGACAAGTCTTCAAATAATCGCAACCCCACGATTTTCTTCAGCAATTTTTCCACGTCTGCCATGGTGTCTGATGTAGAAATGCCCACAAGCACCATGAGACCCTTTTGGATCGACGACACCACGGCCGAGTCCACGGTTACCGCCGCTCGTTTGACCTTTTGGATTACTACTCTCATACAAAAGATAAGAAATTTTTCACTACTCTCATACAAATGATAAGAAATTTTTCAGTGCGCGCACTATATTTTATTCATCGCTCAAGATAAAGGTGCAAAAGTACCGGATAGCAGCTGCCACCTCGCGGCCCACCGGTTCGATGTATTTGCTGGGTAGCAAAAAGCCGTGACTCCCAGAGTCTCTAAGCTTCAATTGGTATGCCCAGTATGCCTTATTATGGTACATAAAATCGAGCGCACTTCCACTGCCCAAATCGGGAAGAAGATCCAGGTCCTTATCAATGCATGCTGGTAACACATTGTAGTTTTTTCCCGATTGCCTTCTGATCGTTTTGGAGATGCCGTACGCGAGTTCAATCAAGTTTTCCTCGTCACGAGGCTGCTCTGTACATGAAAAAGCATACGGATAAAGCACCTCTTGTGAGTACGAATGTAGGTCAATGTAGCCGTAAATTTTGTGGTCGTGATTGGTATCGTTGAGGTACTGGTGCCACATACGGGCCTCTAGGGCCTCAAAGGGAGATTCTCCCGAGTATTCTTCGCCGCAAGCCCAGTCGGAAGATCGGGTCCAATGGTAGTCGAACGAGTGGTCGATATCGATTCCAAAGCACTTGGGAAGATGTGTTTCCTGGCGGTTTTTCTTCCAGAGCCGGTCCTCGGTCCATGTGTACGCATATCCGTCGGGGTTCATCACGGGAATGAAAAGAAAGTCCAATTGTTCAGAAATCTTGTTGGGCTCTTCAAGGTAAAGTTGAAGTAACTGGTAAATGGCGTAACAAACAGACGATACCGAGATCCACTCGCGGGCATGGGTGCCTCCAGTGACCACCACGGTTTTTTTCTTGTCGTGGTCGATGTCGGAAGGGCGAGAAATATGGACGATTTTGAGTGCACGATGCTCATAGGTCTGTCCGATTTCTTCCACCAGAAGGATGTCCGGGAAAGTTTGTTGCAAGATGTCCAACCAGGCATCTATGGTCTCCAATGGGCGGTATTCTCTGAAGAAAATCTCCGAAAGTGGTTGAATTTGTGTTGTCTCTACCACGGAATCCGACTGTTGCGGCATGGTTTCGGCAATTGCCTGTGCCAAATTTTCAATAATAACCTTGTGGCGAAACAGGAACAGCTGGAGAGCCGCGTAGTTGTCCTCGTCCACATGGATATCAACAAACTTCTCGGATGTGCTGGAACCCCATTTTTTGTAGGTGATGTTGTTTGCCGATGTGAGCAACAGGACCACATTTTTTGGGTCTTCTGTGATTCTTACGACTTTTTCGTTGTGATATTTGGGAAACACTAGTGGTTGTTGTGGCGGAATGAGCCCCTGGGCCCCACAAAATACCCACAAAAGTGTCAATAGCAGTATACCCCACATTATCACTAGATGAGAAAATCAATTTCGCACTTTAAATTTCTTCTCCTTCGCACTTTAATGTGGAACAATGTGGTGCGCTTCGTGTACATAGCCATATGCTTAAGCGGCCTCCAGGACTCTGCCCGGCTTCCCCTTCCGCCCCATTTGGCCACGGGAGGCTGCTGGCAATTTTTGACAAACGTAGCGTTATTTTTCACCTGTATAGCTGTGGGCAGTCGAATAGCCATCGACGTTGCCAACAAAAAACTATGGTATTATGACCAATTGGACTCCATGGTTACGGTGGCGATGCTTGCGTGTGCACACTTGGAGTTTGTGGTGACGGTAGCTTACTGGGTGATGTTGTGGGTGTTCCCGTACCTGCTCAACGTGGACTCGTTTGAAGTGTCATTGTTACTTGATCTCAAAATCCACCTTTTTCCCTATATATTCTTGACTATAGACGCTAGCTGGAACCGGTACCGGAGCCGACGCCACTCGATTGTGGTGGCAGAGGCGGTGTTGGTGGTTTATTGGGCGGTTATCGAGGCCCATATGTGGTGGTGTCGCGGCGATGGAGTGACGAAATTTCCTTATCCATTTTTGAGCAATGCCAGTATGGGAAAACGACTGGTGTTGTTGGTTTTGTTTGGGTCGTTGGCAGCAGCAGACTACTTTGCAAAGAAGACATTTAGGCGGCGCTAGGCCTCGGCTATTCCAATTTTTGCTTGGGAACAATCCACCCGTGGAGCTGGCGAGCCACCAAAAACATCAGAAATCCCACCAATCCCACAATGACAAAAATCGACCCCCGCACGGTATCGTCCTCCACGTTCAAAAACTGGTACGGGTACATGGCTCCCTTGGACATATCGATCAATCTCGCCAAATGGAACCAGTAAGCCACGGTGATTCCCGCGCACCCCAATAGAGCCGAGCGAGTGGTGATGGTCCATGGAGGCATAAATAGTATATAGTCCGCGGCCAATGCCACCACCGGCAATAGATGGATAGCCAAGTCCACTTGGACAGGGAAGGTGAACCGGCTGACGTCGTCCACCAACAAGTGTAAAAAGAATAATCTAAGTGGCCAGTAGACCGAAGCCACGATCATTTCCATGGTCAAGGCGATGGGATGAAGGGAATTTTTGAGGGAAAAGATGGGTTGCGAGTATAGAGCGTGGGCTAGGAACCCAAGGGCAAACACTAGGAGTGAGTAAGCCAACGAGATGTTGGTGAGAAACTGCCAATGCCCGGCATCGGCCAAGTGGTGCGGGAGCTCATAATGGATGTTTGTCCAGAGACCCCAGCCTCCGATCGCAAGAGATGCCAAGTCGACCACGAGGGCGGCCCTGTTACCTACTGATCGCATGAAGTGGAACTTGAAAGTTTGTGTGCGAAATTGATTGCGAAAAATTGCTCGCAACTAAAGGAAAATATTCTGACCCCTATATGCCGTAATGTGGGGTCAGTGGCCGAAGATTCGGAACCGGGTCTTGGACTGGGACCGCGACCGAGACCGCAGCGAGTCAGCGAAAAAAAACTCGTTGGACGGTTTGGGTGCAAGATTTCGGCCTCTTTCGCTGGCCGATGCGAGACTGGTGTGCGACAGCGATGGGCTGAGGAACCCTTTCTTTTTCTTTTTTCTGTAGCTTCCGTCGATATCTATGCTGACGATCCAATCGTGGAAGTATGTCTCCGAGTCTATGGGATGTTCTAGTTGCTCCACGTAGCGCCATGTAGGTTTTACCACAATTACTGGAACGAGCGCACACTCCAAAAAGTGTTTCAGCATCAGCTCTTTGGCAAGAAACGAACGGTGCTGGACATGCTGGTCGGTATGGCGGGTGCCTATGGCCATCATAGCCGGTTTGTACTCGTCAATTGCTCGCTTTAAGAGCTTTTTGGGTTTTCCAATGGTGGTCTCGAACACCATCAGGATCTTCTTGCTGTGGGCGTTGAGCGACTGGAGCCGTTTGAGACTGGCGCTGGCAGCAGCATTGTCTATGGAGGTGTGAGTCTTTTCGTCGAGCACCCTGAGAACTATCAATGTGTCGCCATTGATGATCATTTCGTCGTAGAGCCATTCGATGGCTTTGAGAGACAGCGGTTCGTCGTTGAACCCAGCAAGAAAAGTCTTGTTATTACGACGGAACTTGAATTGGGGGTGCTTGACCTTGAAGGTGACGCTTCTTGAGTCGGAAAACGAAATTCCCCGTTCGAATTCGGGTCGTTCTGGTTTTTTGAGTGCTTCAAAAAGTGGGTCAAGACGAGTATTAAAATACTCCATTGACGGCACAGTGGCGCCCGGCAGTTGTACTACTGGCGAAACAGCACCCGAAGAAACCACAGAGTCGGAATCATAGTCGTCAAAGTAAAGCCGACCCATAAGATCCAGTGAGTTGTTTTCCTTCTTGTAGAGGTCGATTGAATCATTGGAAGTGTGGTACAAAAGTGCGTTTAGTCGAGTATTATGTTGTGTCTGATCATCTTGCTTGACCGGCACGGTAGCCTTGGCCTCGCCGGCATCGGGGTTGGGGGCTGCTGGGGGGTGGGGAGAATCGTCCATGAAAACGCCGTGAGAGTGAACACCGCGAGAAGTAACGCCGCGAACTAAGTGAGCGGCACGAAATAAGGCTGCGAAAAGTTCACCGCGGCAGATTCACCGCGAGCCAGAATTCACCGCGAGCACAGAATTCACTGGCGAGCACAGCGAGCGGTGAATTCGCAGTGAATTCGCAGTGAATTCGCAGTGAAACTGCAGTGAGATAACCAAGAGAAAAGCAAGTATTAGCAAATAAAGAGGTAGCAATAAGATAGCAGTAGGTGTAGTAACAATGGGTTGTAGCAGTGGCAGTGAGCCATATTTAAAATAGCTTCGTAACCAACCTTCTAGCTTCATTGGCTTTAGCCCATCGGTCAGTTCATTGGCAGCTCAGCTCCAGCTCAGCTCCAGCTCATGCGGTCTATATACAGTGGTGAGCAGTAGCTGTCGAGAATCCATAGTGGTAACCATTGGCAGTTCTTCGTTGTGATCCAAGAAAGCGCCGCTGGCATTCCAGAAAAAGTTAGTGCCTCATAATCTCGTTCTTTACCTTCCTTCCTCCTTACCTTCTTTCCCTTCGTCTTTCTTCCCCTTTCTCTTCCTCACTTTATATATCGTCCGTTGTCCACACCCGAGTTGTGCTCCACAATCCCCCACAATCTGTCCATTTTGACTCCTCCCATATCATCAGCAACGTAAAAATGGCGAGTTTTTCCAGTGGTGGGCTCGATGTCTTTCCAGGAAGAATACGGTCTCAGCCACTTTGGTGGTTTGTCCAACTGAAGCGACGAGTCGACGTTCACCAAGCAATTATAAGTTCGGCCGCCGGTGGCATTGAGTTTTTCCAAAATGAGTTTTTCGTCATTTACAAGATTTTCCAATGTCTGTGGCTTGTCCTTCGAATAAAGTCGAAAAATTCGGGTTACGTAGTCCTTGGTTTTGTACTGTACCACAGCCGTAGGGGTCCAGCAGCCCACCAACGTGGCCAAAGCGTACAAATCGTCAAATTGAGCCAGTTCGTAGAATAATTTGGCACCGTAGCAGCCAAGCACGGCGAAACTAAGAGTGAGTCTTTTCATCATTGCAACATATTTGGAACCCGGGGCTTCGTATAGCGGTGAGTACGAGAGCCGGTAGCCCGGTAATGGGTGAGAACGAAGCGAGTTTGGGGTCCGAATGTAAACGGTATCGGAAAGTAGGGTAGGAGACCATGGATCATTGGACGATGAGATTTCGTCAGTTTCGACATTTGAGTCTGTTCTGAAGCTACTCCGTGATACAGTGGTATGAGACAAGTGTCTGAGAGTCGCCAGCACCGCCAGAGGTTTATATTTTACCGCCAGCACCCACATCATTATTCTTACTATAACCAAAAGAATCTGAAGTTCGCACATGACTTAGAGCGCGCGCAAAAGTTTTTTTTTTCTTGACGTTCAAACTCCTTCTTTATCATGGATTCCGACGCCACGTCAAGATTTGTGCCTGAATATAGGCGTACGAACTTCAAGAACAAAGGACGGTTCCAGAGCGATGAGCTCAGGCGGAGAAGAGAGACCCATCAAGTGGATCTCCGGAAACAAAAGAGGGAAGAAGCATTGTCGAAACGTCGAAATTACACCGCCAATGACTCGGAAGACGAAGAAGAGCCGGTTCCTGGGCTGGACGAGGACCAGTTTTATGGTAAGCTCCAGCAGGATCTTCCTCGGATGATGGAAATGATCCAAACCAACGATTTTGACAGCCAACTTGCTGCCACCGTCAAGTTCCGCCAAATCTTATCGCGGGAAAACAATCCTCCCATCAACCTTGTGATTCAAAGTGGTGTAATCCCCACGTTGGTGGAGTTCATGCGGCCCAACCACCCGGATATGTTGCAGTTGGAGGCGGCGTGGGCCCTCACCAACATTGCATCGGGAAACTCCGACCAGACTCGAGTGGTGGTGGAGCTGGGTGCGGTGCCACTTTTCGTAGACCTTTTGTACTCGCAGTCGATGGAGGTGAAGGAACAGGCTATTTGGGCGTTGGGAAATGTTGCAGGAGACTCTTCGGAGTATCGTGATTATGTGCTTGCGTGCCAGGCAATGCAGCCGGTTTTGGAGTTATTCAACACCACCAAGATGCTGTTAATCCGAACCGCTACATGGACGTTGTCCAACTTGTGTCGTGGTAAAAACCCGCAACCGGACTGGCTGACGGTGCAACAGGCAATTCCTACACTTGCTAAATTGATATATTCGGTGGACGCCGAAACGTTGGTTGATGCTTGCTGGGCGGTGTCTTACCTTTCCGATGGAACCACCGAGGCCATCCAGGCGGTGGTGGACGCCCGGATTCCCCATAGACTCGTGGAGTTGTTGGGACATGAATCCAATTTGGTGCAGACCCCGGCTTTACGTGCCATTGGTAACATTGTCACGGGAAACGACTACCAGACTCAGATCGTCATCAATGCCGGTGTGCTCCCTGCGTTGGCTCCATTGTTGAACTCGCCCAAGGAAACCATCAGAAAAGAGGCGTGTTGGACCATCTCCAATATCACCGCTGGTAACTCGGACCAAATCCAAGCAGTTATCGATGCCAACTTGATTCCGCAAATAATCCGGTTGTTGGTTTCTGGCGACTACAAAACGAAGAAGGAGGCATGCTGGGCCATTTCCAATGCGTCTCTGGGCGGACTTACTCGCCCCGACCAAATTCGGTACCTTGTTAGCCAAGGATGCATCAAGCCGTTATGCGACCTTTTGGCGGTGGCCGACCCTAAGATTATCGAGGTGACGTTAGATTCGCTCGAGAACATCCTCAAGATGGGCGAGCTCGACAAGGAGGCGCGCGGGCTGAATGTCAACGAAAATGCACTTTTCATCGAAGAGGCAGGTGGCATGGAGAAGATCTTTGAGTGTCAAGGTAATGAGAACGAAAAGGTTTACGAGAAGGCATACAGAATTATTGAGAAGTACTTTTCAGAGGAGGACGACCAGATCGACGAGGATAGCGTTGCGCCCCAGGCGTATGGCGATGCATTTGGGTTTGGGGTCCAGAACCAGCAAAACTTTCAGTTTTAAAGTACGACTTATTGATGATACTGCATAATACACGACGTTTTTATTCTTTCCATCGGTTTATTTTCTTTTTTCTCACATTCGTCGCACCGCCGGCCCAATCGGGCAACCAATTTGGACCATAGTAAGCCGGCCGTTCCGCATGCAGGAGCCGTCCTGTCGGCTACAGCCAAAAAAAAAAATCCCGCGATAATCTTTTGTTTCTCTACAAACATGAAGGTATCAACTGTAGCTCTTGGATTGGTTCTGGCTGCTGCCGTGGTCTCCGCTGCGGACGAAGAACCAGTAACTGTTACTACAACTTTCTATGGAGAAACTGACACTCATAAATGGGGCCGTTTTGACAAAACAAAACCAGCCTCGACTTCCACTTCGTCAGGAACTCACAAATGGGGACGTTTCGACAAGACCAAGCCTTCTTCCGAGCCCACCAGCTCGGGCACTCACAAGTGGGGACGCTTTGATAAGACCAAGCCATCTTCAGAGCCTACTAGTTCAGGAACTCACAAGTGGGGACGTTTCGACAAGACCCAGCCATCTTCGGAACCAACCACTTCTGGAACCCACAAGTGGGGACGTTTTGACAAGACGAAGCCCTCGTCTGAGCCAACCAGCTCTGGTACCCACAAATGGGGACGTTTCGACAAGACCAAGAGTCCTGTCACTGTGACCAAGTTTGTTACCGATTCTTCCGAAAAAGCTTACGGACTCTTCAAGGAAGGTAAAATTAACGGTACTGCCGTCAACGGCACTGCTGGCAACGGCACTAATGGAAGCTCGGGCTCGACCCTGGCCGGCAATGGAGTCAGCATGAACTCTCTTAACATCGGAGTTGCCGGTGCGATGGCTGCGGGATTATTGTTAGTTTTATAGATGCATGAATATTGATAACCAGCGAGCGTAGCGAGCTCAGCTACAAGCGCAGCTTGTAGATGCAGTGAAATAAAGCTATGGTGTTATACCTATGTCCCATGGTATATGGTCTACTCATGGCCTACTCCCAGTGGTTAGGCTCTCTCGTTCCTGCCTGTAGGCTCCTCCCCCAATTCAACTTGCTGCGAATTTCATCTCTCGTATGGGCCTCTTTACGAACCTTAAAAAGAATCACCTCAAAAAAAAGGATGGCGAGCCAGCCTACGCCAGAAAACAGATGCCGCTCCCGGCTCACGTAGCCTCAGGCTTACCTGATCTTCCAATTCCGTTTCCTACGTCGACTCATCCTCAACTTCCAGTCGGCTGCAACGACGACGAACCAATACAAACCAACAATTTCTACAACAACTTAACTTTGGAAGACCAAACTTTTCCTGTTTGGACGCTTCCCTATTCGCTATGGATGACGAAAGATCCCGGACAAGACGTGGGCTTGGCATTGAACCACACCGAAGCCGCGCAACAGGTATACGGACCAGACCCCGATTCTGACCCGGTGCAGTTTTATTTCAACCCACCCAAGATCAAATCGTTTGTATTCACGGGTCGTGGATTTGAATCTGCTAGAATTGACCTCAGGAATCATAAAAAGATGTCGGTTACTGCCGAGATTGTGGGCTCATCTGGAAAGATAACCGTTCCCCTTGTTCAGGGAATGGGATTTATTACAGCAGTTTATGAGAGTATTGCTCCTGTGGTGGCGTCACAGGTCGGGGTACAGAAATTCGAGAAAGTTAAGTCGTCTTCCGGCACTTTTACCAAGTATAGAGTGGTCTTGTTCAACCAGGTAACTTGGCTGGTTTACAGTGACGATCTGGAACTTGGTCTTGCTGATCCAAATCATATTGTGGGCAGAAAAACCGGAGCTGTGGTTCAAATCTGCCGAGGTGATTCGAAATATTATGACGAAAGCGCAGGTAATTGGCCAACTAGTTGTGAACTTTCCTTCAATGGAAACCAATATCGATTTTCCTACAAAATGAACAAACCTGGTGTGGGAATTGTCTGGTGCTTGCCACATCACCAGCAAGTTCTTAGTGGAGACACCGCCAAACTGTTCACAAAATTGGAGTTGGACTCGACAACTAAGGGTGTGATGAGAGCATATGCCACTAACGAATTGGTGATGGAAGAGACTGAACTTCCTCAGAATATCAACTGGGAGTCCCCAGGTGCCCATTACTCATCTGAAGCGCTCCAGGCTATCAAAATGGCCGCTACACAAGAGTGCAAGGATGATGTAGTCGGTATGGCAAACATCGACTCCATGTACACTTCAGGCAAGATTCTTGATAAATACGCATACATTGCCTATGTGTGCCATTTCATACTAAAAGATGAAAGCCTTACCAATGAGGTGCTACCAAAGGTGAAGAAGGCGGTAGAAATTTTTGCTACCAATTCACAGAAAAATCCATTGACTTATGACAAAACTTGGAAAGGTATTCGGTCTACCGCTGACCCAGCAGCCGACTTTGGTAACGCCAACTACAATGACCATCATTTCCATTACGGGTATCATGTCCATGCCATTGCATTGATAGCTAAAATCGACAAACAATGGCTCCACGAAAAGGATGGACTAGTGCTCAATTATGTCACAGCCTTGGTTAAAGATTTTGCTAATCCTGTTGCCGACGGTAAGTTTCCCCAATTTCGGTCGTTTGACTGGTTTCATGGTCATTCTTTTGCGCATGGAATCTTTGCTTCAGGAGATGGAAAGGATGAAGAGTCTTCTTCGGAAGACTATCATTCTGTCTATGCCTTAAAATTGTACGCTCAAATTATCGAAGACAAGCTGTACGAGCAGTGTGCAAACTTGATGCTTGCAGTGATGCGCCGGGCAATTAATATGTACATGTTGTTCGCAGACGACAACAAAATACAGCCCAAGCGTATAATCAAAAACAAGGTTTCAGGAATATTGTTTGAAAACAAGATCGACTACGCTACATATTTTGGTCGTGGTACCATTGGTGACGAATGGATCCATGGAATTCATATGATCCCCATAACTCCAATGTCTTCCTACATGCGGAATAAGAAGTTTGTGCAAGAAGAATGGGACCTTAAAATAGCTCATATTATCGACCGGATTCCCGATGGATGGAAGGGTCTTTTAATGTTGAACCTGGCTATAATTGACCCCAGGCGGGCATGGAGCTGGTTTGCTGGAAACGACTGGCGGTTGGAGTTGATGGATAATGGCATGTCTCGAACCTGGTCTCTTGCGTACATTGCTGGAGTTGGGGGTGCGTGAGAAGGAATTGCAAAAGTATTGAGATTCAAAAGTAAAATGAAGCTGACCACAAGATTGAGAGTATAGTCTCTTTAAAAGTTAGCTAGAAAATGTCCAGTAAATGCATGTTTGTCTTTTTTCAGTATCTTTTTGATGTTACAAAATCTTGCATTTTCACATTTGAAGCCTAAAAGATGTTTCAAGAAGAAAATAAGTAAAAGGAAAGCCAGACTCTTATCAACAATTTGAAGTGCTAGAACGTCCTTTTTGCGACTTTTGGGTTTGTTTCATCTATACATTTTGTGAAATAAGGTGAGGATCTTTTATCGAAAAAGTGGGAGCAAGAAATTAGGGTAAACGATTTTGTGATGGTGATGCTTTCCATATTTTTCACGCTCTATATGTCAATAAACAAGTCAAGGCTTTAACTTGCTGCTTGATGTAAAGCTTCGTTGTAATGATCTCATTGGCTGCAAATCGTTCACTGCGTGTTCATGCAAGAAGGTTCACTTGCAGGTGTCAAAATGCATGAACGATAAAATGATCTCACAAAGCACTTTCATATATTCTATGGTGAACTTTCAAAAGTTGTACTTCCAGGCTTTGGCAATTTCACCTCTACGTGCCGTGGCCCCAGTTTTGGAGGAAGACCACTGGACTCCACCATCCAACGTAACAATTGACTCTCCAACTGTTGAATGATATTGGCATATTTTGGGTCATCGATCAAATTGTGAGCTTCAGCAAGGTCAGCAACCCTTGAATACAACTCGTTCTTTTCATAAAGTCTGTAGACAAAAGTATACTCCTTACTTCTGATGGCAATTACTCGACCAACAGTGACAATATCCTCATGCTGCAATCCCGATTTGAGATCATAAGGAAAAGGTGCAATTTCAATAATTGCATCCTCTCCTTTCAAGAAGCCTCCTTCCGAATAGACGTAGTCTTTGTGTGTGTTTGTTTCACCATAGAGTAAAGGAACCAAAGATTTACCATTGTGTGCAAATGGAGCTTCTCCCAACTGGGCAAATTCAAATAATGTTGGAGCTAGATCCACCATTTCACAAAGTGAGTCTACCGCTTTCCCTTTTGGCAAGTTTAAGCCACTCACAATTAAGGGCTCGTGTACAAGCTGCTCAGAAACACCGCTGGGCCACTTTTCTATCAACCCATGGTCTCCCAAGTACTCACCATGGTCGGTGCAGAATATCGTCAAGGTTGACTTTTGCAAGCCTGATTCTTCAACTTTGGAAATTATACGGCCTAGTTGATCATCAATTCGAGAGATCATACCGTAGTAGGTTGCTACTATTTCGTGCCAAACTTCTAGCGGGGTATCATTGAGTCCATGTTTCTCTCTCAAACGCTTCATATAAGCAGGTTCGTGTCCTGTTTTAGAATCAGTGCTAAGCGGGCTGGGAACTGCTGAGCGGTCGTACATCGAGAAATACGGATCTTCGACTCCAAAAGGACAATGGGGAAAAAATAACGGGAGAAAAAGTATCCATGGTTTACCACCGGTGGAAATTGAACCACCATTTACACCATCGAGCCATTTCTCTGCACTTTGAATTACAGCTTCGTCAAAATCCGCAATTGGATCTCTGGAGCCAGTATAATATAAACGACTCCAGTCTGTGGGGGATTTCTTGTCAAGATAATCTTGACGAAATCTGGTGAGTTTTTCCCTCATATCTTCAAAAAGACTGGCTTCTGGCTCTACTATGAACCCGTACTCATTCAAGCTTTCCTCCGAAGCACCCTCTGCAAAAATATCTCCTCTTTTTCCTACACTGACAACATGGTAATCGTTCTCTTTCAACGTCTTGAAAAAATTATCTTCCCACAGCCGAAGGTAAGTGGTAAGTCCTCGGTGCCCGGTTTCATGAGGATACTTGCCGGTGACTATAGATGCTCTGCTTTGTGAGCAGACTGAGTGCTGAAGATAGCAATTGGTAAACTTTACACCATTCAGCGCCAACCGGTCAATGTTCGGAGTTTTTATGGTGGTATTTCCAAATGCACCAACACAATCGTACCTCAATTGGTCGGGCATGTAGACGATGAAATTGGGTCTCTTGTCATAGCGAGAAGTCATTGACTATTTTGAAGTTAGTGTGAGTTATATAGCCACACTCAAATCATCGTGCGATGACGAGGATACTGTGGCTGAGATTGGTCGGAGATTGGGACGGACTTCGGCTGGTGAAATTATCTCAGGAAGGTTTGGCGCAGATATTAGATGGTACAATTATGGCTAGACTTTGAGCAAATGTCAAATGTAGCTATAATATTGAGAAAGTCAGTTTACGATTTCGTTTTAGGCGCTCTTAATGGCTGCAAATGAGAGAAGATTCAATTATTTCAAAGATCACACTGGAGAGCAATGGATGAGGAAGGTGGAATAGCAATATCTGGAGGCGACACTATCGCCACTTGTATGTTTTCAGCTGAAGATTCACATTTATTTTTCGTGGTTGAAGCATCTGTCTACCTTCAATGTACAGTAATGCGAACTGACCGGAGTACAATTATGTTAATTTTCACAATTCACCGAGATTGGATAATCGAAAACCGTAATCCTACCGTACTTCAATATCAGTTGAAGCCATCTGGGGATTCGAACCAAGCTCAAATCTGGTCAAAGATCAAAGATGACCTGGTCAAAAATTCGCTGCACTAAGCGAAATTCTCAGTTCGGATCATGAGCCTTTCTAACGGCACTCAAAATGATTTGGCGAGTGTCATGTATTCTGTCGTAGTAAAAACACTACTTCCCAGACCCCATCATCGGAATTTCTTGAAAGTGTTAGCGACGGTTGCAACCTGTCCGAATGAGGAAATCCGACAGGAGTGCATAAAACCGATACGATATTACCTCCAATCGATTAGAACAATTGTTCAGTGTAATGCAAGACAACGTATACTATAAAAAAGGTTTACAAAAGGAAGTATCCGACACCCATAGTTGGAGAAATGTCGAAAATAGCATGGCTTTTATGATCAAGTTTATCAATGCAAACCACTCGATTCTTGATGTCGGTTGCGGTCCCGGAACCATTACCAATGATTTGGCCAAAAAAGTGCCCAATGGCAAGGTATATGGCATTGATACTATAGAGGATTTGGTAAAATTGGGCCGAGAGCAAGCAAAGCAAAAACAGCTTGGAAACGTCGAGTATAAAATTGGTTCCGCAACCTCACTTCCATTCGAAGATAATACCTTTGATATTGTATTTGCTCACCAGGTTTTGCTCCACTTGCAAGACCATGTAAGGGCACTCGTTGAGATGCGCCGTGTTGTCAAGCCTGGGGGTATCGTTTGCTGTAAAGATGCTGACTTGAGAAGTATTCTGATCTATCCTGAAAATTTGGAAGAGCCTCTCAAATACTTTTTTACCGACTTGGTAACAGGCCCTGCTACAGTCACAGACGGTGGTAGAAAGCTTAAGAGCCATGCATTAAAGGCTGGTTTTGAAAAATCGAAAATTTCGTTTTCTAGTTCGGTTTGGAGTATATCGACTGATGAAGATCGGGAATGGTTTCGAAAATTGTATGAGGCTCGTTTGGACAAGGCTGGTGAGGGTACTAAATATACCAAGGATGACATCAGAAAGGCATGGAGTGATTGGTGTAAAAATAAAGAGGCAGTCATGATCATGGTTCATGGAGAAATAGTTTGCGAGAAGGTCAAGGAGCAGGAATGATTTGATTCATATTCCACATCATTTCCATTAGCCTGCCTCGCGTTCATGTCTGTCTTCAGCAAAGTTATTCTCCATGTCATAGTAGATATCCCGAAGAAACTTGTCTCCAGTGTTATCCAAAAACTCCCACATGGAACCGTCGCCGTTATAATTATACTTTCCGTCTCCAATTCCATACACAAAATCCGAGCTCATTGGACTCTTTGAATTAGTGACTCTTTGTGTGTTTGTCATGGAAGCATCACTCTGGAGCTGTGCTTTCAAATCTGCTTCATAGCCTAGATACTGATCGATGCCAATGCTTCCCTCGTCCAAAACCCCCATTGTAAAGTCACCCTGAGCCGTGGACTTGACGGGTGTATCTTTTTTTGCATCCTCCACTTTGGTCAAGACTGTATTGGCAATTCTTTCATAAGTGTCTCGGAACACCGAAGCAGTAGGAAAACGTTCAGCGAGAACATAAAGTGAACTGGAACACGCCGAAACTGTGTCGTAAATTAGTCGTCTTCTTTTCCACTCCAAAACCTTCACAGTGGTGTCAATCCACAAACAATATAAAAAAGATAATCCAGCAACGAAAACACAGTGCATTGCTAGCCAGGTATATCCAAGTTTTCCCTTGGAGTGGAGATCCTTATAGTTCATACAAATGGCAGAGGCAGATTGTGTGAACACCTTGAACCATTCTAGTAACCTTGGATTAGAGTGTTCTCTTAGTTTGGAGACTTCGAGCACTACCGGCCGCAAAAGAAGCACCATGGAGTTGTGGTACGAAATCTGCGACCAGTTATTCGTTTCAAAGATGGAAATAGGCTGAGCTTTTGCTGGAAAAGTTGTCATCCACTCGTTCAATTCGAGCACAATTTGGACCCTGGTGGTGTCTATCTCTTCGAAAGAATCCATGATAGCCACTGGCTTGTAGACAAAGGTGCAGATACTCGACTGGATTCTTCGTAGTTTGAAAACATGACAAGCTACTGCTATTTCTGGACTTTCCGTCGGCATCAACGCATCAATATCAACGTCAGAAATTCCAAACGGTCTTCCCAATACAATGCCATTGATTCTTTCCATACCATAGGCACACCAGAAGATTCTGTAGCGTAATTGGAGATTTGCTCTAGCTTCTTCGGCCAACTTTTGGTCCTCCTTATTACGGTAGGGCTGTCTATGGAGCCCCAAAGCCACGGCGGTTCGAATCGCCAAACCAGTGGATTGCCATATGGAAGAACCATCGGGCATTTTTTGTGAAAATGCCGATATCATTAAATATGCTTGGACGGTTCTGATGGTATTCACCTCGATTATTGGCCCAATAAACTCCATCGCTTTGTTATAGTAGACCTTGACATATGCTAGGGTTGAGAACCGGCTGTTGTTCGAGGACAATTGGGCTCCGATAGCAAAGATCATGTAGATGAAAAACATCTCTTCTGGGTCTTCTGAGTCATTTTCCATAACTCTTTGAAAGCACTTTTCAACCCACTTCCATTCCAAGAAAGGATACTGGCATTGCACTATTACTTTATAGCTGCTCAAGAATAGCTGGGCTGCTTTGAAAGATGGCTTGGTAAATGGAGGCTCAAATTCTTCTGGTTCTGGAGGAGTAGATATACCGTTGAATGTGAACAGACTTGCGGTTCGGCTTTCTTTCTTGTAGTAATCAATGGAATTTGTAATAGCTTTAGCAATGGAAAAGGCACTAGTATCACCCATAAATCTCGATTCAGCCCCAACACCAAGGGTAATATACCCTATTTCTGACTCCAAGTTTTTGTATTTTTGATTATGTTGGTTGTAGTCTTGGTTCTTGTGGATCAATGTCGGAGGCATAGGGAGCTCACAGGACTGTGGAGAACCTTCAGAAATTTCATTGTGTTGTAAAAGTCCTTCCAATTTCTCAATTGTCGCCTTTGAATGCTGGAGCTTATCAGCTAGCTCAGCTAGCTTTCCCTCGAGAGTCTCGATGTAGTTTCTGGGAATTATACGACTGGTGGTGATATCGTAAATCGTACATTCCGTTCCGGAGTTGTCGCAACCGCTGCAAACCGGATACTTTCCGTCACATTTTTTTCTTTTTTTCTTGCAAGCTGAGCAAGCAGCCATCTGGTGCTTTCCTCCCGACCGCTTTTTGGAGATACCGGATCGAGTACTATTGTCTTTGTGAGGATTTTGGTCGATTTGGTGGAAACCTTCACCCTCGGGTAATTCCACTCTAAACTTTAGTTGGTTGTAAGTCATACGGATCTCACTTCTGGTGCCTTCTAGACCTTCGAGAACCTATAGGAGCTGGTTTAGACCAATCTTGAAGAACGATAAATGCGGATCTTTTCGCATTGACAGATATTTTCTTATCGCGCCGCACCAGATCTAACGGAAAAATTCGCACCCAAATGGGCAACTGATAAGACAGAATGACAAATAACGGCTTTGAATATAGTGGACACACATATCCTTCCTTAAGTCTTAGTACACTAGACTCTCACCCAAATGTCAAAGTACCCCCAAACCCAGGAATTGCCTCCGCTAGGTGCTCTTTGCCTTGATTACACCGACGATATCCACCGGCCGCCGGGAGACCCATTGAACCCAGAGTCGTTTGTTTTCCCATTGGTTCACGAAAGAGTGAACAATGCTACTGTGCGCAATATTGTGTTTTCTGGGGTGTTGGACGAAACCTTAATTGACAACTTTGTTGATGCTTGCAACAAACTAGAAGCGAAAGGTGCAATTGGCGTTATTACGTCCTGTGGATTTCTCGCCCAGATTCAGGACCGTTTAGCATCCAAGATCAATATCCCGCTAGCATCGAGCAGCCTTTTACAAATCCCTTCAGTATTGGCATTTTTACCTCCAAATAAGAAAGTAGCCGTGCTCACTTTTGACGAAAAAGAATTAGGAAAATCCCACTTTGATGGTGTAGGTCTCTCGGAAGCGATGCAGAAGAGAATTGTTGTCCATGGCGCCAAAGATGGGGGCGAATTGAAGAATATTATCATTGAAGGTGGCCAGTATGTCATTGAAAGGTTTGAAGCGGAAATGATAGAATTGGCAAAAAAGGCAGTTTCACAAGACAGTTCCATAGGTGCTTTTGTTTTTGAATGCACTCAGATGCCTCCTACCTCGAAAGCTGTTCAGAAAGCATTGGGGTTGCCGGTTTATGATGTTGTTACTATGATAGACTGGTTTTACAGCGGATTGGTTTGCCGTACTTTTCCGGAGGATTCAAAGAAGAAAGACGGGTTGAGAATCAGGAAACGAAGTGCCAAGGAAAAGGACAGTTGAAGTAATACGCAAAGAGTCAAGTTGAAAGTAGCTCGATTGTTTATGACAATAAACCTTATCTCAACAACTCAGTCTCAAATGAAGAATTGTTCTATAATTACTTGCAGCTAATCTATTGGCATACTAACGATTTCAGCCTGAATTAAACAATAAGCAAACTATTTTTCGCCTATTCATGCAAGGAAAATACTTCCCTCACCGCTTTTCCGAATCTCTGTATACCCTTCTCCAACACATCTATCTCAGTCGCAGCGTATGTGCCTCGGAAAAAGATAACGGTACTTGGTTCCTCGTCTTTTTCTCTCACTTCGAACCAAGAGCCTGGAACGAGAATGGCTTTATTTTCGATAGTGGCTTCGTAAATAGCCGCTTCAACCGCCAACGGATCACTGTTATACTTTGTTGCAAATTCAGGGTGCTTTGAAGTGTCGAACGAAACGATGAAAAACATGCCGGCATTCGGGGCATTGATCCTTGATAAAGCTTCAGGTAGATACTTGCGGCAAAAGTCTATGGCCAAATTCCTCTTCCAGGTGTATTCTACACGCAATGCCTTCAACCATTCGATGTAACCTTGCTGGCCCCACCTTGATAACGTTCCGTAGATGATAGACGAAGAAAATCCAGATGGAGTCTGGAATGTGGATTCAAAGTTGCGAAGAAATCTCTCCATGAGCTTTTTCTGGCAAGTGATCCAGCCAAGACGGGAACCTGGAGCGAGCACTTTCGAAAAAGAATCCAACCTTACCACTCTTCCTTCGGTATCGAAGTTCAAAAATGACGGAACCATCGACTCGAGAAATTCCGAATTGGTCAAGCTCTTGGTGGAGGAACCTCTCTTTTCTGGGGCTACATACGGGTCCAATTGAAGGAAATAGTACGGTTCGTCCTCAACAATTACCAAGTCGTATTTCAGCGCAATATCGTAGATATGTTTCCTTCTTTCACCAGAAATACAAATGCCAGTAGGGTTTTGTCCCGTAGGAATACAGTAGATTATTTTAGGCAATTTCTCGCCCTTAGCCTTCATTTTAAACAACTTTGATTCCAACTTTTCCGGTAGAATTCCACTTTCGTCGACATCCATTGGAACTAGACGAATTCCTTGCAGAGCCGCAGTTTCCATAGCTGAAGAAAAAGAGTACTTTTCGACCAAAATTGAGTCATCCTGATTGCAAAAGGTACGGATACAAGCATCCCACGACTGCGTGTTGCCCACAGTAGTGGCAAGTTCCCATTCTTCGTATGGGATCTTGTGCACCACTTTGGTGTGTTCAATCAAAAATTGTCGAAGAGGAGCAGGGCCAATGGCTACAGCATACTGCAACGACGCCGAGAGTGGAATGTCTAGGTCGGTTGAATCCTGCGAAACTGTAAAAGATAGCTGATTTTCAGCGGTGGAAATAGCACTCAAACCACCTTCAAATGGGGGCTTTCTGGTAGAGGCGCTGACTGCTTCCCACGCGAAGTAACTTGGCAAGGGCAACCCACCGGCTAGGAATCCAAAATTTGGCTCATTTTTGTAGTGAACACACGATTTTAATTTGGAGCCTTTTCTCGCTTTGGCTTGTTCAGATAGAAGATGCGAAAGATCGAGCGGCAGCATTTGAATTGATAAGCAATTCGCGATCGCACACTAATAAAATTGAGAGCGAGAACTGATACTTTAATGATTCGAGAAAGTGATCTCCAAGGCTATTTGAATTAAGACTCTTTCGATGCAATTGTTGATTAATGACGCTCTCGTAACGTATTGGTTACAACAATAAGGCGGAACCTTCCTTATCTTATTGGTAAGTCGTAAGTTTCCGGTGTCGCAAGTTTCCACTTTCGGAACGTTATCAGTATAAATACGGTAAACATTACCAGTATTGCAATAGTTCATGTCAGAATCGAAACCCAAACGTGTTGCTAATTGGTACTGGAGGCGTGGGTACAATTGTTGCCTATGGAATCTACTATGTTGGCAAAGCCAATATCGACGTTGTGGTTCGTCGTGATTACGAAAAAGTGAAAAATGCTGGTTGGAACATCCATTCTGTCGATTACGGTGAAATAGAACACTGGAAGCCACACAATGTTTTCGAAAGTGTTGAAGAAGCGGCCAAAACAGGCAATATATACGACTTTATCGTCATTGCGACAAAGAATTTGCCTGATATTGTTCGTGTTGAGGACCTTTCTGCCCCGGTTATCACTCCAGAGGAGACAGCAGTGGTATTGATGCAGAATGGTTTCGATTTGGGAAGACCTTTTGTTGAAAAGTACCCAAAAAATGTGTGTATTTCCGGTGTTTCTCACATTGGTTCTCACAATCATAATGGTGTAATCACTCAAACCCAAAAAGACAAGTCTTTGATCAGTTACTTTGAAAACCCGAACCTCTCTAAAGAGGCACAAGAAGGAAAAACGATGGAGTTTATCTCGCTCTACCAAAACGAGAAAATTGACTGTACCTATTTTCCTGATGCCAAGTGGTATCGATACAGAAAATTGGTTTACAATGCATCCTTGAATACCGTAGCGGCTTTGACCGGTGTGGATACCGGAAGGCTCCAGCTTTCGGGCGGTTTGGAAGCGGTTTCTATTCCTGCCATGCGTGAAGTTATTGCCATTGCCAAGGCTGATGGAGTGGACCTTCCCAAAGATGTGATCAATTTGGTGGTTCATTCCGACGATGGCGATTGGTTTGAACCATCTATGCTTGTTGATGTCAAAAAAGGGAACCCCATTGAATTGGAAGTGATTTTGGGTAATTTGTTGACGGTTGCAAAAGAGTTGAAAGTGGACACTCCGGTGTTATCTGTTGTGTATGAATTGTTGAAGGTGGTGCAGTTTAGGTTGAAGGAGGGATGCAACATAGTTTCAGTTCCAGAAGAGAGACCGGTAGACGACAAGTACTTTGAGTGAATAACGAAGCACGAAGTGTGGAGGAGAGCAACAGAATAGAAAAATTACAAGAAATCGAGTATAACAATTAAAAAACTACGAAGAGGTCCAAAGCAATAGATCTGGTTAATATATGAGTGTCATTGAATGATTCTGAGAGTCGTTATCAACTATTATAGTTTACTTAACTCTTCTTCAGGACCGATATACCAGTCTCTTGGAGTAGCCATCTTGACATTTTGTAAAGCTCTGGGATCCTCCAAGCCCCAATTGATCCGGTTTAGAGGCTCTCTTTTTCTGGACCACGAAAACAAGTCTGTCAAAAATGGATTTTCTTCTCCATAAATGATGTCTTTGATATGGTCGCCCAACACTCCAAACATCATGAAAGCATGTCCTGAATCTCCAGCGCCCACAAATAACGACTTGTCTTCGTAGTATGGGCAGTACGAAATGAGAAAATCGTTGTCTTCTGTGTCTGAATACCAGCATAATCTTGTAGCTTCAATTTTGTCGATTTGAGGAAGATGGGTTCTGACAAAATTCTTTATCAACTTTAAGCCAAACAATGGAACATTGTTCTCACTTTCTGGTGTGTACTTGGTTTTTACCTTGGAATTGAGTCCATTGGAAGGGTTTGTCCACTTAATTCCTCTGTATCCAATTTTCATATATCCACCCGAAGCGCTCACTGGAAACCCATATAAACCTCCCATGGCACCATCCCGCACTTTGTAGGTCCAAGAAGGAAAATTATTTTGGTCAAAACGCTTCAAAAGCTTAGGATCGGTAATCTTTACAAAAGCAACAGTTCCCCCAGTCGCTTCGACTTTTTCACCTGCTTCTGGGACGTATTAGGGCTGTCCAGGCACCCATCAAACAAATCACAAGTTTTGAAAAATGGCAATTTCCATCTTTTGTCTTGATTCCCACGCACTTCTTGGAACCTGTAGACTGGTTGTACTCCACCAACAACTCTTGGACCTCAGTACCCAAATGAGATTTGAATCTTGAACCTCCAGTTCGAGCACACAAATGAAGAACCCATCTACACATTTTATCCGCAACCATTGTGCCTCCAGTGGTATCTAGGATGCCTTGTAGCTTGATTCCGCGGCTCTTACACAAAAATGGGTCGACCGAGTCTTCACTTAAACCTTTTTTCAAAGCTTTCTCGGTGGCCCTTGGGTCGTTAATGTCAATGGTTCCATCTGGCATATTCTCCAAAGTTTCCCTTTCAAAGTCAGGAAGCTCGTGCTGGTCTGTCAAGTGCACGTTTCCCGAATTGATATACACTGGCTCACCTCCTTCAAATCCTTCTTCTGCAATCATGCGATTCCATTCGAGAAAGACGTCTCTACTGGCAAGTGACATTTTCTGATAATGGGTTTTGTCGCCATAAGAAGACCGGAAGATTTTGTTCATGTCCGAAGAGGCGCTGTCACACCCTTTGAACCAGCTGTAACTTTGGCTGGTGTAGTCGTTTTTGTCGAAAAGATGGACATCTTCAAAGCCATCTTTCAAGAAAGATAACGCCGTGGAAAGTCCATAAACTCCGGCACCAACAATAATCACTTTATCTTTCTTACTGGGAGGAGGCATTCTGAGTTTCTGGGCCGCTATGTGTTTTCTAAACTTTTAAGTTCAATACGATATTTTTGGGTTATCTTAAATGTCGATGATGATAGTCCCGATTAGGCAGGTGCTGAATGTTCCGCTATCGCGCACCTGATAGAACGGGAATTTGCAGCCAAAGATATTCTCATTGTCTGAATTATGAATCAGAGTCAGTTATCTTCTACTCTTTTTTTAATTCGTTCTATATTCCCTGATATGGATTTTTGGCGCGAATAGCTGCCCCATACTTGTAAAAGTAAAATGGAATGGGAATCATTCCCAATGCAATAAACCCGATCAACGATCCTCCCCAATGGACACCCAAGTTTTCAAACAACTGTTTGGCAAATAAAGGAAAAGAAGCCGCAAAAACTGATCTCATAAATGTGTTTGCAGCGATTCCAGAAGCGGCGTATTTGGTGTATGTATCCACCAAGTAGTTTAGGCAGCCTTGGAAGATGATAATGAACCCATATCCAATGGCTACGATACCCAAACAGGGAATAATCCAGTGGATATTGGCGGTCGAGGTCCAGGAAAAGAGGAATATTCCAGCAGGCATCAACCAACCAAAGTACATCAATGGTAAAAACCTGTCTTCTGGCACAGAAGCATTTCCATGATTTTTCCTTCCAGCCAAAAGAACCGAAGATATGTTTCCAAAGCATACTCCAATGAAAAGCGCTATATTTGGGAGTGAAGCAATTGTGCCCTTCCAGCCTCGGGTCATGGTGAAGGCTGCTGGCATGGTGGTGATAACAATGTAGAAAACGCCATAAACGTAGCTGGCAAATAAGACGATCACGAACACAATTGGTGTGATTAACATGGCGAATGGTCTAACCAAATGCTTCGTGGCCACGTCCTTTAGGTCCAACTGCCACATATCGAGCTGGCAATGCACTTTCCAGTCGCCGGAACTGATTCTAATTTTCTTGGCTTCTTTTTTGGTTAAGACTGGAGTATAGGTTTCGTCCAAGACAAATTCACAGAAAAAGTATAGCACAAGACTCAAAAGTCCCGAAAAGTATTGCGGGATTCTCCAGGCTCCCAAACTGTCATTGCTGTACATCATAAGTGATGCAACTATGGGACCCATACTGGAACCACCATTGACCAATTGACCATAAAATGCAAAATATTGACCTCGAACAGTGGTGTCTGGATACAAATCCGCCAAAACTCCCCCGGCGCTAACTATGGGTGCTCCAGCACAAAATCCCGAAAGAAATCTGAAAATCATCAAACTGGGGACATTATAGCTGGTCGCGACCCCAAAGGTGAATGCACTGGAAATGAGCGTGGGGACCAAAACGCCGAATTTTCTTCCGTAGACTTCAGATAACGGCGCAAATACCATTGGACCAAAGGCAATTCCCAAGATATAGAGAGTGCTGGTGAGTAAAGCGACTTCTCTGGAAATTCCAAATTCTTGGTTCAACAATTCAGTAAATTTTTCAGCCGAAGTGGTGGTGGAGTTCATTTGCGCTCCAAACGTCACCATGCCAAATAGCGCAGTGTGGGCAAATTTCTTGCGACAAGACCAATTCGCTGGCTTTTGAGGGCTGTCTGGATCAAATACAAGAAGTCCCGATTCGTCTATGGTGAAATTTTTTGGTAGTACCCCATCCAAAGTCTCGACCGAAACCGATACATCTTTTTCACCAATACTACTCATTGCATTTCTGGACACGAAGTCAAGTATATGAGATGGAGCTGGCAATATGGACACTATGGACCGGAGATTTGGCACTTGCCCGATCCGGAAGCCGTAGACGCATTGGTTCGCAGCCCTGGTGCTGCGGTGCGATAACGGCGGAAACATTCGCAGTTTCCGTATTCAACCTCTTTATCTGACTCAGCTCTGTATTATAATCACGACGGCAAGATTCGACGCTATGATCTGAGCTTTGGATCCGTTCTTATCGTAACTAGCGTCTCAGTATTTAAGAGCTAAGTCAGAATTCTTTGAAGTCAGAAATATTCAACCCTTTACGAATGCCAGACTCTACAAAGAAAACCAGTTCAATCCACAATATCGTCAGTGTGGGTGACGGCGAATATGACGACGTGGACAATGTGATTTCGGCAGTGGTTTCTCCAGGCGGAAGAGAAGTTGTCATCGACAAAACCGATGTGGACGATGCCATGGAATATGTTATGGACATTAAAGAAGTGGAAATCGATCCCGCCATCGAAAAAAAGTTGGTACGCAAGGTCGACTTTATGTTGTTGCCGCTTATTGCCCTTCTTATGTCGTGCCAGTTGATGGACAAGACCACCAATAGTTATGCTGCTCTCATGGGGTTCGAGGCTGATTTGAATATGACTTCCAAGCAGTACTCTTGGGTTGGAAGTACGTTTTATTTCGGGTATATGGTGTTTGAGTACCCTGGTACGATGATTCTCCAGCGGTTTCCACTTTCCAAAGCACTAGGAACCGCAGTTGTTCTTTGGGGAGTCGTATTGATGCTTCACGCTGCGACACAGAACACCGCTGGTTTTTTGGTTTTGAGGTTTATTCTCGGTATGTTTGAAGGAATGATGAACCCTGCTTATATGATGTTGGTGTCGCAATGGTGGAAAAAGGAAGAACAATTCATGAGATCGTGCCTATATGTTGGTTTGCAAGGATTGGGTACACTTATTGGTGCTGGAACCGCTTACGGATTGTACACCCATAGAGGAATCACTGGCCACTCGTTTGCTTCTTGGAGATTGTTTTACATCATTACTGCTTGTATCACTATTCTTTTGGTGATTTTTGTCGTTGATCCATATTCCTGATATTCCCACAAAAGCTTGGTTCTTGAATGAAACCGAAAAGAAGTATATCGTCCAAAGAATCAGAGGAAACCAACAAGGTTTTGGAAACCACCACTGGAAAAAAAACCAGGTTATCGAAGCATTGACTGATCTTCCTAGCTATATTCTTTTCATTTATGGTTTTACCTATGCTTTGGCCAATGGTGGTTACAACAACTTTGGTAGTATTTTATTGCACCAAGATTTTGGATTCGGAACCGGTCAATCCATGTTGATGAATATGCCTGGTGGAGGAATCGACGTTGTGTTTCCTCCTTTTGTTGCTTGGGTATGTTACAAATTTTTGAAGAACCGCCGGTTGGTGGCTGCAATAATCGTCAATGCTCTCGTTTTTGTTGGGATGTGTTTGCTCAATTTCACAACCCACAGAGGTTCCAAATTAGCAGGTTACCTATCTTTCTATATGGCAACTGCTGTTTTATCTTGTGTCTTTTCTATTGTATCTTCTAACGTTGCTGGCTCATCAAAGAAGATTACAGTTTCCACCATTTATTTTATTGGTTATTGTGTTGGTAACATTGTGGGTCCTCAAACTTTTACTACGGCGCCATACGTGGGTGCAAAAACCGCCATGTTGGTGTCGTTTGCTGTGGGCACATTTTGTTTGATGTCGTTGCTTTTCATCTATAATAAGAGAAACACTGATCGTGATGCTCGAAAAGAAGCTTTGGGAAGCAAATATGTGGTTCCGGAAAACATTGAGTTTTCAGATTTGACCGACAAAGAAAACCCGGAATTCAGGTACTCTTTATAATTTTTAGAAATGAAGAATTTTGCAACTTTTGAAAATTTTGAGAATTGACTGGAAGAAGGTTTCATATACAAAAATTTTTGAAAATTTTTGGTTGTTTTGGTTGTTTGATGAGATGTGCATACGCTAATCATGAATTGCATACTTGCATTCAACCTGCATCCAGTTTCGGCCAGAGTTTCTGAAATATTAAATGCAGAATACTTGAAATATTATGTCTCGAAATTTCATTGATCTCGCTTGGTTCAAGTATTCAAAAGCAATCAAAGTGATTTATACTCTACTGTAAAAAATGTCAGTTATAAGAGTAGTAGTGAACCTTCCCCACAACATGTCTCGGAAAAGCCGCATACTCGTATGCATGAAACCTCGTATCTTGAGCCTAGCGAGCCGCACGGTTGCAGCATTACAAGTAGGAAAGCTATAGTCTCCAACCTTTGAAACACTTATAGACCGAAAGGGTCCCTACTATGCTTCTGGATCTTGATACTACATAAAAATACTAAACATAATTATATTCAATTTCGCTGACCAGCTACTACTTTAAGAAACGAACAATGTGATTCAAAGAATCTCTGTAGACGTATAACGCTGTCAAGCAGTACCAGATGAAAACCCCAAGACATGAAATAAGGTGCATACCAAGCATATACAAGTTCAACCTAATCCTTACCTGTGAATTACTATATTGAATGGTAGCGATTACGACGGTTGTCCATATTGCAATACCGATCACCTGAAAAGCTGCATAAAAGAACCAGATGTAACCCGGAATCCTATCATCAGGTCCCCGAGAGAATCCGGGAAGTGCCCAGCCGCAAAATAACAGGAAATAAGTCAAATAAACAAATACTGCCTGGTGCGCGAGCATAAAATCAGTTTCCAGATTTTTGGCCACAGTTTCTTCAGTCTTATTTTCCTCCACGGTTTCTTCAGTCATATTTTCCTCCACAGTTTCTGCAGTCATACTTTCCCCCAAAGTTTCTTCAGCCACTTTTTCCCCCATTTGTGATCGGAATTATCAAAGGTGCGCTGCGAAGCCCAGTCTATAAGTAAACGTATTCGACAAACTTCTGCTAAACCTAGAGTCGTGAAAAGAAGTTGTAGCTTCCGCAGGTCAAAGCACCTTAAAATTACTATTCAGCGTCCAACCTACGTTTATCTTCTCTACACACTTTCTTATACTTTCCGTATTCTTCATTCTCATTCCATTACTTCCTCATACTTTCTGTAATTTTTTCTTGTCTTATCAGTACAGCCGTACACCCGTACACCAGCGATATAAAATGGCTGCAAATTCGCGAAGCAGCTTTCTCTTTATCAATACAAGTTCCAATTTGCACAAACACATTTATTGCTCAGCCATCTGCTCAATACAAGTACATTTAAATGCCCGTGGGTTCTAGTCTACCAGGATCTAGTTCTAATCGCTTAGTTGCATTCACAAGCTTCTAGACTAGAATCCGTAAAGGGCCAATCGAGTACAATGACTTGACAAGTTTGATTTCATCATGTCAAGAAATTGTTCTCTAAAGATGAAAACCAGCAATTATCGATAGTCAGAACTAGCATTATTCATGACACGCAGCTAACAATTGCCAATTGCAATAAAGGGACAAATAAAGTTTGGTTCTGTGGTTGGAGGATCATTGCCAAACCACGTGTCACAATGCACATACCAAAATAATAAGAGTTGAGGAATCTTTCCTACTCGCTCCCCGCAATCACCCCACAACAATTTACTGTACATCCTTCATAAGCGACTGCGCTCCGGACCAGACAGAGTCCGAATTTTCAAGAGATTGGGAATACCATCTGCAACCTTGAAGGCTACAGAAGCCAACATTACCGTTATATCCACCTACGCTCCAGCTTTCCAGAGTTTCGGCCAGAGTTTCGGCGGATTTATTATAGTCATTTCTTCCATTGGTGGTGTGGTCATTTCTCTCATTCGTGATCAAGTTAAGTACAAAGCAACAGGCTTTGAGTATCTAGCCCTTATAGTGTTTTGTATGCTTTTAATTTCAGATTTAGGCATTTCCAGCTATTGTTTGTTCCCCATTTTTTGGACTTGTCTTTTGAGATTCCGGAACGAGATTTTTTTCGGTGAGAATGTGGGGAAATATATTTCGTACGAGCTCTCATGTAGTTATTACTAATACGCAAATCAGGCAATACCGAATCGGATTAAAATCAACATTTCATTTCATCATTAATATCAAGTTTGTAACTAGCAAACTTGGTAAGTGGAACTTTTCTCTCAAAAAGGATATCCAATTCCTCGTAGGTGCGGTCTTTGGTTTCTGGTAGACGGAAAATTGCCCATATGAGAGTAAGAAAGCTGGTTCCGAACCATATGAAACCTGTCCTTCCTTTCAATCCCAAATTACCAGGATTCATGAAATATGGCTGTACCACCTGAGCCGTCAACTGACAGAGAGTGTAGGCATTTCTTCCAATTGCAATCGATTGGGATCTTAACCTGGTACTAGAGACCTCGCCCAAAATGGTGTACGCTAAGGGTGCAAGAGTCAAGACAAATGATACAACCCATCCAAAGATGCAACCAACTTGTGCCCATGCTACCAGTGGGTTTTTGTCTGCTGGAGTCTGTAAGATTCCAATTAGTAATAGAAAGATAGTCATAAAGGAAATACCAGTAATGTAGATCTTTCGTCTGCCAACTTTTGCAATAACGAACCACGAAACGAAATTACCAACCCACGCAAGTCCAGTGATACCTAAATTCAAGTTGTACGTTTGTGTGCTATTCAATCCCACCTGGGAGAAGAAGTATGAAGGAGAGTAAGCAAAGTTGTTACCTCCCAAAACTTGCCCTGCAAGGGACATACAAGCAATTTCTGTTCTCTTTCTATTGGGACCTTTGAAACACTCGACATATGATTTCCAACCTTTGAAGCGATCATCGAACTCAGACGCTTGTTTCAATTCCAATTCATTGGTATCGATTAAAAGTTGCAACTTCCGCTTAATGTTTGGGTGAACAGCCTTCGATGAAAGTCTCTTCAATGACTTTTCTGCATCTTCTACCCTTCCTTTACGAATGAGCCAGTAGGGTGAATCAGGACAAAGTAAAGTCAAAATAAAATTGGGAGGTATCCAGACCCATTGTATAGCAAAAAGCAACCTATAAGCCCATTGAGTAGTGTTGTTAAGCATAGCTTTCAACACCGCCGCAGCAATGATTTCACCAGTAGCCCAGCACATCATAACGTACGCCGATAAGAAACCACGAAGAGGCAATGGGGCAACTTCGGAAGCATAAATCAACCCAATGACGCAAAAGAACCCCCAGGGAAAGCCATTGAGAATTTGACCAACAAAAAGCATCTCGACATTTCTGGCAAATACAGTGACGAAAATGAACGCAGCCATGAAGAACAAGTTCACAATGATGATTTTTCTGTGTCCATATTTTTCAACCAAAACTCCATTGAATGCCAATGCAATGATTGTTCCAATACTATCTCCACATCCCAAAGCACTCTGCTAGGGTCCAGTGATCTCATACTTCCCGGGAGAGATCTCTTTCCCGTACCTTTTTTGGAAAGATGGATAAGCGAAGAGAGACAGAATAAGAATATTGTCATAAGCTTCCATCAAAATCGTTCCACTCATAACTAGGGACCAAAAAATGGCAGGTTTGTAGTCTTTAAGAGCTTGTTTTGCCAGTAAAGCATGCTCTTCTTCGGTAGCTATCCTAGCATCTTGCAATAACGTATTTTCCTTGGTGGTGAAAGAAACTTGAGAGTTAGTGTCTTCTACCACTTCTACGTGGTTCACCTTGATCTTTTCATCCATTGAAAGCATTGTATTGGAGAAAACATCAGAAAAGTGTCCATTTATATATATAGCATTGTGGAGTTTGCAGCCGCATCAGTGCGACGTACCCCACATTCTCGGAGCGGATCTGCACCCCAACACGATCATGCATATGTGAGTCCCAATGCGAAATCGGTTGCAAAGGATTGCGAGATATGAACCCGATGGAGAAGTGTTGAAGAACAGGGGGGACAATGTAATGGCATACCCCTCAAATCTCTTAAACTTCGCCAAAATTACGGGTTGATTAAAGATCACTTTGGAGTGAAAGAATTAAAATGTCCATGTACAAACTATTTCATGAAACAGGACGCTTGGACTTTTTGACTTCAATTGGAAATGAGCCCCGTATTTTCTGGACTCGGATATTGCCAGTTTATGGAAGAAGTTTGCTTTGCAAAGTATACCGAGGAAATGAGATTACAGCAGCCGTTGGCTATCTCAACTCTTACTAAGTCAAGCCAACCGAGAGAAAAAAACGTTGCTGAGGAACATGAACTCTACTGTCCGTTTAATTGAGGCGGCAGTGGCATACTAAAGCTACTGGTTCCAATGTAATAATTGAATGCCTTGCAGGTGGACCTCTTTTGTGAGACTTTCGGTGACGAAAATGGAAAAGTAGAAGGGTATACCAAGAAATTGAATTAGCTCACTAAAATTGTTCCCGAGCCAAGATACAAAAAACTTTTGGACTATTTCATCGAAAGACGATACCAAAACGGAAAGTTTTACGATGACGAGGCTTGGGGAGATACCTACAGACCTAGAGATTATGACCATCTTCCTGGGGTTCATTATGACTCCCATTGGCCGGCTCCTAGAAGCTACTGGTACTTGCAAGCTGTTAAAGAAATTAGAGCGAGCTAGGGTAATCTGGTTAATTCATAAAAGTCAATTATAAGCGTAGTGGTCCTCTACATAATTAAAAACTAAAGAAAATTCAATTTCACTGACCAACAATATAAGTAATTTACATGAACAATTTGTAGTTGTATTATGATAAACAGAACCAAATGAAAACCGATAAACATGCTGCAAAATACAAACAAACCATAAATATGCTGGCATGGATCAGCCCTTTTGGCTTCTTATACTTAATGGAACCGATTAAAATGTCTATCCATATTCCAGTACCGAACACAAGAAATAATGCAGAAGATATCCAGACATAACTCGCGATCTCTTTATCAACATTTTTCTTAAATGCCACGGCGCCGGGCAGTGAACAGCCCCAAAGTAACAGGCATAAAGTCAAAAGACACACGGTATTCTCGTGGAGACTAACTTGCTTTTTCAGATTTTCGGTTTTCAGATTTTCGGCCATAGTTTGTTCAGTCCCCACAGTTTCTTCAGTCAATTGTCTCACCATGAACGAAATACTCAAAGGTAAACTGCGAAGCTCAGGTTTAAGTAAAAGAATATCCAGAGCCGTGAAAGAAATTGTAGCAAGTCAAAGCACCTTAAAATTACTATTGCAGCGTCCAGTCTACTGCAATTTTATAATTCCTATAGGTAAGATAGTGTAAGCAAAGGATAAAAGCAAGATTCAAGAATATGTTTTTTGAAGGAAACTTTAGGGTAGATTTGTACGAAACAAAATGGTTGCGAAAAATAATTTTGGTCAATGTACTCAATTACAGCGAATGGGTGTTGTTAATGTGCATGTGTACTTGTATAAGTGTATGTGTACTTGCAACCCAATAAAATTCTGGCAGACCACAAAAAATATATGCCCTTAACCTATATGCCTCCGTCCGTAGCGTCCGTGCGAAAATTATATATGTCCCCGAAAATATACTAGTTGAAATTGGTTGCGGATTCTATTGAAAACGTCCTAAAAAATGTAAAGAACCTTTGTAGTTGTATTACGTTCGTGAACGGAACACAAAGAACATGATTAAATATGATGCAAGGCAGAGACCAAGCATAATAAAGTTCCTCAATCGTTCTTCTTCACTTGGCCTTCTCCTTGACTCCATAGGTTCAAAGGAATGGTATACAGGTTCTAACCATATTACAGTACCGAACACATTAAAAGCTGCATAACAGAACCAGATATAACCCGGATCTTTCCATCGTGATCTTTCACCGGATCTTTATAGATGATGGGAAGACAAAAGCCTATCACTAACAGGAAAAGAGTCAACCCTACGGCTGTCTCCTGCGAGAGCCTAATACACTTTTTCAGATTTTTGGACGTAGTTTCTTGAGTCATTTGTTCCACCATTGTGATTGAAATTATCAAACGTAAACTGTGAAGCTCAGGTTTTAAGTATACGTTACAACCAAGAGCTGTGAAATAAAGTCGAAGCTTCGCAGGTCAAATGCACCCTAAAATTACTATCGCAGTGTATCGCAGCTTCCAGCTTACTTCTGCAATATTTATACTCAATTCTATCCTATACTTTCAGTTTCATTATTCTTTCCGTTTCCATCATTCTTCTCAATTTTCCTCACTTCTTGTTTCCTTTTTCTCCCAGCGAGCCGCACGGTTTTTTACGACTCAAAGACGAGAGCAAAGCTGGCTGTTTAATCTTTGATCTTCTATTTCAAAATGGGTCACTTGACCCATTTATGCCCTACATCAAGCACATCATGCATGAGGAACCCAGGTCGCAGATTTGATCTTCCATTTGTTTTAGACAGTCTAAAATACAATTACTAAAGAACATATTCAATTTTCCTTGCTGAATAAATAATGTAAAGCAATCTTGTAGTTGTTATTTTGCTACGCAGAACCAAATGAAAAACGCAAATAATGAAAGAAAGCACATAACAAGTACAATGGAGTTATGTTCTTTCGTTCTCTCTGACTCGTTATCTTCAAAGGAAGTGACAAAGGCTATCCATATTGCAGTACCGATCACCTGAAAGGCAGCAGAAAAGAACCAGATATAACCCGGAACCTCATTTTCCACTGATGCCGGAATGGGAAGAAACCAGCCGCAAACTAACAGGAAAAAAGTCAAAGAAAACGCTCTCCCCCAAATATCAAATTTCGGATTTTCGGTCAAATTTTCCCCCACAGTTTCTTCAGTCATTTGTTCCACCATTGTGATTGAAATTAAGGTAAACTGTGATAAAGTCTCAGGTTTTAAGTAAACGTTACAACCAACGTGAAATAAAGTCGAAGCTTCCGCAGGTCAAATAATTTTAAGGGATTGCAGCTCCAGCCTTCTGCAATATGTATACTCAATTCGATCCTCATACTTTCCGTTTCATTATTCTTTCCGTTTCCGTCATTCTTCTTAATTTTCCTCATACTTCTAGTTTCCTTTTTCTCGTGCAACCTCGTATCCCAGCGAGCCGCATGGTTTTCTTTTACGACTCAAATACGGGTAGAGGAATTACAGTAATATACAATTACTAAAAACATATTCAATTTTCCTTGCTGTAAAACGAACAATCTTGGTTGTATTAGCTTTCTCCGTGAAAGTAAAGGAAAAACGCAAATGATGAAAGAAAGCTTACACCAAGTATAATCAAATGTGTTTCAATCGTTCTCTTTGACTCCTTTTTTTGAATGGAAGTGACTAAGATTTCTATCCATATTGCAATACTGATCACATGAAAAGCTGCAGAATACAACCAGAGATAACCCGGAATCTCACCATTGTCCCCCTGTGGCCTGGGAAGAAACCAGCCGGAACCTGACAGGAAAAAAGTCAAGAATAACGCTCTCACCCCAATATCGTTTCTCAGATTTTCGGGCATAGTTTCTTCAGTCCAATCTTCCCACTCAGTTTCTTCAGTCATTTGCTCCATCATTTGTGATTGAAATTGTACCCTGTGAAGCTCAGGCTCGAAGTAAATGTATACGACAAAAATTGTGCCAAATTTCGAGTGGTGAAAAATCGTGGATTTGATAGTAAAGCACCTGACAATTGCTATCGCAGCGTTCAGCTTACTTTTGCAATCTCTATACTCAATTAGATCCTTATTCTTTCTGTTTCCTTCATTTTCTCTTGTCTATTATTTTCGTAATACTTTCTGTTTACTTTTCTTTCCGTTTCTAATTCCTCTCTTTTCATCCATTTCCCGAATCAAGATTGCTGAACACAACCATTTGTGTAAATGTAGAATTTTGCAACTTTTGCAAAATTTGAGAATTGAGACTTGAAAAGTTTCTAATATACTCAAATTAATAAAAAGTTTTGGATGTTTTGGATTGTTTAATGCAGTGTGTAGAGATGTACATACGCTAATCATGAATTTCATACATGGTGCATTGCGTAATTGACGCATAATTGCATACATGATACATGAGTGCATACGTGATACATATTTGCATACATGATACACAATTACATACTTGATACATATTTACATCTCTCATCACCAATTTACAACCTTTATTACATTAATCTTTAATCATTCACAAAACATTATATCCCAAATTTATCACGAACTCTCAACCTTCTTCTTCAAATCTTCATTCAGATTCTCGAAACCCTTAAGTGTGCTGGCCTTAACCAAATAAAGTAAAGGGGAACTAAGAATTCCAGAAAAATCTTCACTTTGAACAAGTTTGGTTTTGGTTCCATTTTCAACACTTATGAACTCGTATTGGTGATGACCCTTAAATATGTATTCAGAACCAAGACTTCCCACCCAGGCAAATTTGGTATCAGAATTCTCGACAATCTTTGGCTTGAATTGTTGTTTACTTTTACCTGGAGGCGTAATCTCCACATTAAGGATTGACCCTACTTCTTGTGAGTCACCTTTTATTGATGTCACAAACGAATTCCATGAGGGATACGATTTAAAATCAAGGAATACCTCCTTTACTTTTGAAGGAGGCGCGTCAATTATAATGGAGGTTGAAATCTTTGTCATGTTTGTTGAATTGTGGCAAACTGTATATTTATATAGCAAAAGATTTAAGCCACCAACCGCGTCCTGCATGGAACATGACGGAATGCAGTAAGCAGGTTGCAGTAAGCAGCTCGTAATGATGCAGAATGGGTTGAAAGATTTGAAGAGATTAAAGAAGGAGTGAAGTCAGCTTGAGCTTCGTTGCGAGGAAAAGTAGTCATTTGGTTCTTGTGCAATTGCATGCACTCCACTTGTGAATTGAGATAGCTGCATGGAGAATATTGCAATACAGCTGCACGATTTGCGTTTTGATCACACTTGAATTGGAAACCTGCAGCGATC
>NW_001809795.1:0-1180 GCF_000149425.1 Meyerozyma guilliermondii ATCC 6260 | reverse complement strand
GAATATTGAAAGCATTGAAAACATTTTTTAGAGAAGTTTTCCCAATGTTCCCTTGGAATCCAAGTTTGAGAATTTGACAATGTACCCTTCGGCTCCTTGAATTTTACAGTTGCTCAAACGTATACCACATGTGAATATTTGAAAGCATGTTAAACGAAGTTTTGAGAATGTACCCATCGGTTCCTTTGAATTTTAGAGTTGCTCAAAAGGATACCACATTGTCCAGTGGGGGTGGTGGACCTAGCGGTCATGAAGCCAATCTTTATTAGAAATGGTCAAACAGTGAGCTTACACAGTTTATGCTCTCCACAGAGATAAACAATTTTATGGATAAAAAGATGCTGAAAGTGTTCAGACCTGAAACGTTGGTTCGAACCCCGCAGACCAGAAAGTTGGGGATGGGCTTTTGTTCCCTTTCAATGGAGGAACCTAGGAATCTGCTTGGGACAACAAATTTGCATTGAACTGAAGCATCCCTATGTCATTGCTAGATTTGGTACAATTATTCCCCCAATGTGGACTAGTTTTGATGATGAATATCCTCCAAGAAAAGGCATCTCATTTAACCATGTGCCATCAAACTGAAGTCAAGATTTCCTTGGCTTGAAGTTTTATTTATATGAAAATAGAATTATTACATTTAGTTTTATGAGACATGTAGAATCGACGAAAACTACAATTTGCAATCCATTGAATTAATTTGGGAAGTCAAATAGCGAGCATCGGTGGTGGGGAGAGGTATTTACGCATTGGAAAGGTCTTGATCTTGAAGAGTGTGAAATATGCATGGAAGCATTCATAAAAACATTTACGCGAAATACTGGTGTACTGGTGTACTGGTGTACTGGTGTACTGGTGTACTGAGTGTACTGGTGTACTGGTGTACTGGTGTACTGGTGTACTGGTAGTACTGTGTGTACTGGTGTACTAAGGTGTACTGGTGTACTGGTGTACTGGTGTACTGGTGATACTGGTGTACATGGTGTACATGGTGATACTGGTGTACTGGTGTACTTGAGTGTACTGGATGTAGCTGGTGTACTGGTGTACTGGATGTACTGGTGTGTACTGGTGTACTGGTGATACATGGTGTGACTGGTGTACAGGTGGACTGCACATGGTGTACTGGTGTACTGGTGTACTGAGATAGATACTGGTGTACTGGTGTACGTGGTGTACT